>NC_092418.1:60577739-60735143 GCF_040894005.1 Engystomops pustulosus | reverse complement strand
GAGGAAGAGGAGAGGAGGAGAGAAGAGAGAGAAGAGAGGAGAGGAAAGGAGAGGAGAGAAGAGAAGAGAGAAGAGAGGAGAGGAGAGGAGAGGAGAGAGGAGAGGAGATCAGTTGAGAGGAGAGAGGAGAAGAGAGGAGAGAAGAGAGAAGAGGAGAGGACAGAAGAGAAGAGAGGAGAGGAGAGGAGAGGAGAAAAGAGAGGAGAGGAGAGGAGAGAGGAGAGAAGAGGAGAGGAGAGAAGAGAAGAGAAGAGAGGAGAGAAAAGAAGAGAAGAGAAGAGAAGAGAGGAGAGAAGAGAAGAGAAGAGAAGAGAAGAGAGGAGAGGAGAGGAGAGGAGAGAGAAGAGAAGAGAAGAGAAGAGAGAAGAGGATAGGAGAGAAGAGAAGAGAGGAGAGAAGAGAGGGAGAGAAGAGAAGAGAGGAGAGAAGAGAGGGGGGAGAGGAGGAGAAGAGAAGAGAGGAAGAGAAGAACAGATGAAGAGAAGAGAGAAGAGAAGAGAGAAGAGGAGAGGAGAGGAGAGAAGAGGAGAGAAGAGAAGAGAGAAGAGAGGAGTGGAGTGGAGAGAAGAGTAGAGGAGAGAAGAGAAGAGAAGAGAGGAGAGGAGAGAAGAGAGGAGAGGAGAAGAGAAGAAGAGAAGAGAGGAGAGAAGAGAGGAGAGGAGCTTCCTGAGTAGGGCTTCACCTTCTTGTCTCCCTGCTAGTGAATAATCCAGCAGCTGTAGCAGTCTGGCGTTGTCAAGGCTGTGTTGTGCCAAGTGAGAGGAGAGAAAAGAAGATAGAAGAGAGGAGAGGAGAGGAGAGGAGAGGAGAGAGGAGAGGAGATGAGAGGAGAGAGGAGAAGAGAGGAGAGAAGAGAGAAGAGGAGAGAGAGGAGAGAAGAGAGGAGAGGAGAGGAGAGAAGAGAAGAGAGGAGAGGAGAGAGAGAGGAGAGGAGAGAGGAGAGAAGAGGAGAGGAGAGAAGAGAAGAGAAGATAGGAGAGGAGAGAAGAGAAGAGAAGAGAAGAGAAGAGAGGAGAGGAGAGAAGAGAAGAGAAGAGTACAGAAGAGAGGAGAGTAGAGAGGAGAGGAGAGGAGAGAAGAGAAGAGAGGAGAGGAGAGGAGAGAGAATAGAAGAGAAGAGAGAAGAGGATAGGAGAGAAGAGAGGGAGAGAGAGAGGAGAGTATAGGAGAGGAGAGAAGAGAGGAGAGGAGAGAAGAGAGGAGAGGAGAAGAGAAGAGAGGAAGAGAAGAAGAGAAGAAGAGAAGAAGAGAAGAGAGAAGAGAAGAGAGGAGAGGAGAAGAGCTTCCTGAGTAGGGCGTCACCTTCTTGTGTCCCTGCTAGTGAATAATCCAGCAGGCTGTAGCAGTCTGGCGTTGTCAAGGCTGTGTTGTGCCAATTGAGCAGTCTCCTGGCATACCAGATGGCATCCTTAGAGCAATTTATAAGGAGCCAGGCGGCCAGGATATCCTCCATGGCATGAGTGCCCTGGCACAGCCCATAAAGCGTGGTGAGTCATGGAGCTCCTCGACACAGAGTCTTGGAAATGGGGCTCCAGTGCGTCCAACAGGCTCTGAGCAAAGCGGCAACCCCAAAACAGTTGCAGGGGAGTCTCCTCCGACCTGGGGCAGTAGGGGGTGTTGCTCAGTCTTCAGGCATACGTGAAGGCCCGCAGGGGCAGCCCCCCTTGGATGGCCATCCACAAGATGTCCTTGTGCCTGTTGAGCAGTCTGGCCCAAGACACGTGCCGTGTCCTGGGTGACTCCTGGGACAAATTCCAACAAATCTTTGGCTCGGATGAGCTTGTGCACGGTCTTTGGTTTCCACAGGTCGGGCTTGAGTCCCTCCAGTTAATGCTCCCTCACGAAGCGGACGGCCTGGCCGTAGTATCAGGGCGCGTCCCAGTTGTAAGGGATGGAGCCGTCCCACTTGTCCCAGCCCAGCCCCCTCCAGAGGAGGAAAAAGCGGGACATGAACTTTCCTGCGGACCTTGCAGAGTTCCTCAGGGTCCTGCGCACGCAGTCGCAAACAAAGAAGATCCAGAGCAAAGTGGACACCTTTGCCCCCCTTGCTCGGCTCCTTGAACATGACCGCTCGCTTGAATCAGTCCATCTTTGAGCCCCAAACAAAATGGAAAACAGTCCGGGTAACGGCCTTGCAGAGAGGGGGTGGCCACGCCTGAGCCGCGTACTGGAGTACGGGCAGCACCTCGTTACGCAGGACGAGCGTCTTCCCCTCCAAGGAGAGCTGTCTGAGGCTCCACAGGGTGACTCTGGTGTTACTTTGGCCAAGCGTTCTTGCCAGGTCTTCAGGGCTGTGCCTTCCTTCCCGAACCAAACTCCCAGAACCTTCATGAAGTCCTGCTGAATGGTGAAGGGGAAGGGGGCAGAAGAAACAAGCTGCCAGTCTCCGAAAAGCATGACCTCGACTTCCCACAGTTGACTTTTGCCCCCGAAGCCTGTCCGAACTCCTCGCAGGTCTGGACGAGCGCAGTCACCGAGCTCCGGTCGGAGCAGAAGACCGTCACGTCGTCCATGTACAGCGAGCACTTGACCTCGTCGCGTCCGGGTCCCGGTGCGGTGATCCCTCTGATCCCTTGGTTCTGCCGGATAGACTCTGCAAACAGCTCTATAACGCAAACAAAAAGAAGGGGTGAAAGAGGGCAGCCTTGCCTGACCCCCGAAGGCACAGGGAAGGGGTCAGTCTTCCAGCCATTCACCAACACCGAGCTGTGGATATCAAGGTACATTAGGTCAACTTAAGAGCAGAACGTCTTACCCAACCCGAAACTGCACAGGGCCTGGCTCATGAAGCGGTGAAGGCCGGTCGAAGGCCTTCTCCTGGTCCAGGCTGACCAGGGCCGCGCGGACGCGGCAGCTTCCGACATAGTGCAGGGTGTCCCTCACCAGGGCCAGGTTGTCCGCGATCCGGTGGCCCGGAACGCCGTAGGTCTGGTCCAGGTGGACGATCTCTCCAATGACTCCCTTCAGCCTGTTGGCGAGCACCTTGGCCAGGATCTTGTAGTACACGTTGAGCAGAGAGATGGGACGCCAGTTCCTCAGGTCGCATCTCTCTCCCTTGTGCTTTTACAAGACCGTGATCAGTCCCTGCCTCAGGGACGGCGGCATCCTGCCCTCCCCCACCATCTCCTCGTAGAGCTCCAGCAGGTCCGGGCAGATGAGGTCCCCCAGCACTACATAGTGCCCGGCCGGGAGACCGTCACTGCCGGGTCTGAAGGATTTAGTGGCAGAGAGCAGCTCGGCCGCCGTCAGAGGGGCGTCCGTGGCCTTGGCACCTGCAGGATCGAGGGTGTTAGCGATACCTGACAGGAACCTCTCGGCGGCGGTCGTCCGTAGAGGTCGCCGTAGAAGGGATTTCAACTTTAGCATATTCCCACCATTCGCTTACGGTTTCAAACAAACATTTGTGGTTTCTCAGGACCATGTCTCTCAGCTCCGCCTGCACTCCCTTCTTTAGCCAGCAGGGCGCAGTTCAGCTTCCAGGAGCCCGGGCCAGGCGGGAAGCCGTGGCCCAGGGCACACCTTACCTGCACGGCCCTGTGGTCGGAGAAGAAGCAGGGGACCGTGGAGGACCCACACTGCCTGATCGCCTTGGAGGTGAACACAAAGTCAATCCTAGAACGGGAAGCGCCGTCGGAGCTGCTCCAGGTGTAATTCACGGAGCCGGCCCGACGGCGTCCCTCAGGGATGCTTCCGTCACTGCCTCTATCAGCAGTTTGGACGTGGCGTCCAGCTTGCGCCACTCTTCCTCTATGACGCAGTTGAAGTTGCCGGCCAACACCACCACCCGAGTGGTGGCGAGTTGCGGCCTGAGGTTCTGAAAAAGCTCCAGTCGCTCACCTGCCCAGGAGGCGGCTGCAGACTAGCTCCTGGACGGAATCAAGGGTGAAATGAAAGCGCTCCCCCTGAGAAGGATGGCGGTACCAGCAGACCTGCTGGCCCCCACCGGACCAGTAGGAAGGACCGTGACTCCAGCCCCTGGCCAGATGGTCGTAGGACCTAGAGGAAGGGATACCGCATTCCTGTAACATGTAAACATCACACGACTGGGAGGCAAGGTAAGTTAGTGCAGTCTGACAACGAAACTTATCTCTAATGCTTCTAACATTGATGGAGAAAACGGTTAGGTTAGCCATCATGAGGGAAGAAAAAGAGGGTTAGGTTGGGACGATACCGCCTTTGTTACCTGTCCGGACGGGTGGCTTGCCTTCGGTTCCGTCCGGCACCTTTTTGAGGTTCTCCAGCACCTCGTCCAGATGCTGTTCCTCCGTGGTCAGGTCGATGGAGCTGGAGAGGGGGTCGTGTTTCCTGAATCCGGCTTCCATCTCCTCAAAGAACTCCTCCTTCTCTGCGTCCTGTTCGGCCGCCTCCTCCAGCGGTTTCTTGCTGGTGGAGTCGCTGAAGGGGCTGTCCCTCTGTTTCCTCTTCTTTCGACTTGGCTCTGGGGAGACAGGGTTGGAGACAAGGGCTTGGGGGAGGAAGGGGAAGTTTGTCTCTGTCATGGCAAGGGGAGAGGTGGCGGGGGAGGAGGTCATTAGTGCCGCCTCTCCAAAGGAGGTGGGGATGGACTGGGGAGGGAGGGTTGCCTTAGGGGCTGGTGACAGAATTACTGAGATGCTTGCTAGGGGGAGGATGGCATTCTCAGCTGGGGAGAGGGGGGAGAAAAAGTTATGGGAGGTGGAAGGTGGAAGGTGTCACCTTCTTTGTCTTACCAGGGTTTTGACGCCTCCGACTGCTTGTTCGCATTCTTTGACGCCTTCTTCCTGAGGTGTCGACACAGCGGGCGTCCGAGCCACGCCTGCCCAGGTCCTTTTCATCTCTGAACAATCCTTGTAGAGATGTCCAGCTAGTCCGCAGAGGTTACATGTGGTTCTTCTCAGGCAATCCTTAGAGACGTGACCCGTCACCCGGCAGTTCTTGCACGTCTCCTCCTTGCAGGCCTTGATCACGTGCCCTTCTTGTCCGCATTTCCGGCAGTTCCGCGGCTTGTCCGGGTAGTAAATCAGGCCGCAGGTGCTTGAGTCCGTCCCTGGCTTCCGGGTCCGGCAGGAGCCGGACGGTCGCTGTACACTTACCCATCCAGAGGCCATAGCAATTCAGGATCTTGGCCGGTTCCTTCACCACTACGCAGTACCTCGAGAGGAGGTTGTTGATGTCGCATCCGGGGGTCCGCAGGAAGGGAGTTGAACCTCCCAGGCAGTACATATTACCCTTCACTGGTCACTCCACTGGAAGTCTGGGGCACCTTCAGTAGGGAGAGGCTCTGCCAGTGACTAAGGGAGAGAGACTTTTTTCCAACACATTTGGGAGTGGAGCTTTGTTCCTTTGAACCTGGGAGTTGAACCTCCCAGGCAGAACATATCACCTTGGACTGCTCATAATTCTACACCTGGAAGAGGCTCTGTTCCGACACCTCTGCTGACATGGGAGTAGAAACTCCAAGGCAGAACATAATTCCACACCTGGAAGTTTGGGGCAACATCACCAGGGAGAGGCTCTGCCAGTCACTGAGAGATAGAGACTCTGTTCCAACACATCTGCAGACACGGGAGTGGAGCTTTGTTCCAGACCAAAGGGAGTTGAACCTCCCAGGCAGAACATATCACATTCCACTAGTCCTGATTCCACACCTGGAAGTGCATAGCACCTTCACCAGGGAGAGACACTCTGTTCCAACACATCTGCAGACACGGGAGTAGAACCTCCCAGGCAGATCATATCAGCTTGGACTGGTCATATTTCCACATCTGGAAGTCTGGGGAGAAACTCTGCCAGTAACTGAGGGAGAGAGACTCTGTTCCAACACATCTACTGACACGGGAGTGGAGCTTTGTTGCATGCTGAAGGGAGTTGACCCTCCCAGACAGAACGTATCACTTTCCACTAGTCAAAACTCCACACCTAGAAGTCTGGAGCACCTTCTCCAGGGAGAGGTTCTGTTACAACAAATCTGCCAGTAACTGAGGGAGAGAGACTCTGTTCCGACACATTTGCAGACACGGGAGTGGAGCTTTGTTCCATGCTGAAGGGAGTTGAACCTCCCAGGCAGAACATATTACCTTCCACTGGTCATAATTCCACACCTGGAAGTCTGGGACACCTTCTCCAGAGATAGGCTCTGCCAGTAACTGAGGGAAAACAAGGTGGTGGAGCTTTGTTCAATGCTGAAGGGAGTTGAACCTCCCAGGCAGAACATATTACCTTCCACTGATCATAATTCCACACCTGGAAGTCTGGGACACCTTCTCCAGAGAGAGGCTCTGCCAGTAACTGAGGGAAAACAAGGTGGTGGAGCTTTGTTCAATGCTGAAGGGAGTTGAACCTCCCAGGAAGAACATATTACCTTCCACTGGTCATATTTCCACACCTGGAAGTCTGGGACACCTTCTCCAGAGAGAGGCTCTGCCAGTATCTGAGTAAGAAAACAAGGTGGTGGAGCTTTGTTCAATGCCAAAGAGAGTTGAACCTCCCAGGCAGAACATAATTCCATATGTTGAAGACTGGGGCACCTTCAAAAGGAAGGGAATCTGTCCAACACATCTGCAGATATGGGAGTTGAGCATTGTTCAATGCCGAAATGAGTCAAAACTCCCACGCTGAACAAATCACATTCCACTGGTCATAATTCCACTCCAGGACGTCTGCGGCACCTTCACCAGGGAAAGGCTCTGCCAGTAACTGAGGGAGAGTGGGAGTTAAACCTGCCAGACCATATCACTTTCCACTAGTCAAAACTCCACACCTAGAAGTCTGGAGCACCTTCTCCAGGAAGAGGCTCTGTTACAACACATCTGCCAGTAACTGAGGGAGAGAGACTCTGTTCCGACACATTTGCAGGGACGGGAGTAGAACCTCCCGGGCAGATCATATCAGCTTGGACTGGTCATAATTCCACATCTGGAATTCTGAAGCACCTTCACCAGGGAGAAACTCTGCCAGTAACTGAGGGAGAGAGTCTCTGTTCTAACACATTTGCAGACACGGGAGTGGAGCTTTGTTGCATGCTGAAGGGAGTAGAACCTCCCAGTCATAATTCCACACTTGGAAGTTTGGGGCACCTTCATCAGGGAGAGGCTCTGCCTGTAACTGAGGGAGAGAGACTCTGTTCCCACACATTTGCAGACACGGGAGGTGAGCTTTTTTCCATGCCGAAGTGAGTTGAACCTCACAGGCAGAACATATCACCTTCCATTTGTCATAATTCCACACCTGGAAGTCTGGGGCACGTTCACCATAGAAAGGCTCCGCCACTCACTGAGGGAGAGGGACTCTATTCCAACACAGGTCTGGGGCACCTTCACTAGGGAAAGACTCTGTTCCAACACATCTGCAGACAAGGGAATTGAACCTCCCAAACAAAACATATCACCTTCCACTGGTCATAATTCCACAACTGGAAGTCTAGGGCACCTTCACCAGGGAGAAGATCTGCCAGTAACTGAGGGAGAGAGACTCTGTTCCAACACATTTGCAGACACGGGAGTTGAACTTCCCAGGCAGAACATATCACCTTGAACTGGTCATAATTCCACACCTGGAAGTCTACGCCACCTTCACCAGGAAGAGCCTCTGTTCCAACACATCTGTAGACATGGAAATGGAGCTTTGCTCTATGCTGAAGGGAGTTGAACCTTCCAGGCAGTTCATGGTCACTCCACTGGAAGTCTGGGGCACCTTCAGCAGGGAGAGGCTCTGCCAGTGACTGAGGGAGAGAGACTTTGTTCCATGCTGAAGGGAGTTGAACCTCCCAGACAGAACATATCACCTTGGACTGGTCATAATTCCACACCTGGAAGAGGCTCTGTTCTGACACCTCTGCAGACATGGGAGTATAACCTCCAAGGCAGAAAATATCACCTTCCATCGGTCATAATTCCACACCTGGAAGTCTGGGGCACCTTCAACAAGGAAAGTCTCTGCCAGTAACTGAGGGAGAGAGACTCTGTTCCAACACATCTGCAGAAATGGGAATGAAGCTTTGCTCCATGCCGAAGGGAGTTGAACCTCCCAGGCAGAACATATCACCTTCCACTTGTCAAAATTCCACACCTGGATGTCTGCGGCACCTTCATTAGGGAGAGGCTCTGTTCCAACTCATCTGGAGCTTTGTTTAATACTGAAGGGAGTAGAGACTCTGCTCCGACACATTTGCAGACATAGGAGTGGAGCTTTGTTCCATGCCGAAGGGAGTTGAACTTTTTTTTTTTTTTTACCTTTCAGAAAGGGCTGCCAAGATAAACAAAAACCAAGCCACGTCCAAAGAAAATCTCTTACTTGAGCATTAATGCTAAAAGAAAATTTTCCAGGACCCTTTCATCACTAAGGCCACACAAAATTTATTGACATATTTACATATTTACAAAAAAAAAAAATTAACATAAAAAACAAAAACAATAATAATAACAAGAAAACTTAAATACCCACTAAATCTTTCCACTTTTTACTTTTCCAAACACCCTCAGCATCATAACCTTTCCTTTTTTTGTCTTTTAAATAAATTACGTATAACTTTCCCAAGATCATTCTTACGCATTCATTCTCACTCATTTCTTTTCTCCTATACACATACAAGTTTCTTACATTCCATAACACTTCTTTGATAACAGAAATAATTAACCACAAAACTCTTTCCCTCTCCCCACCAAAAGTACACAAACCAAACATAAACACATCAAAAGATAAAAAAGATACACCTGTCAATTCTTTACATAAACCACCCATTCTTTTTAACACCTTCCGCGCAAAAAAACAATTCCAAAAAACATGAAAAACGCTCTCACATCCACTACATTCTTCTCTCGGACATTCTTCACTTCTACACAACCTTCTTCTTTTCTGGAACTCTCGCACCGGCAAACATCCATGCATACTCTGCCACACCACATTACGCTGTTTGTTCGACATACCATCCATACCAATTTTCTTCCACACCTTAACAACATTCTCACCAAACACACCAGGGATCTCACACATTCCTTCTTTACTACTTATCACACTTTTAGTTTTCCTTTTATTTCTCAAATCATCACACTTTAAACCTTCTAATCCATACTTAACAACAAAATCATAAATCCACACATACCATCTTGCACTCTTAAACGACACAGGCTTCCTCAAATCCACTTCAAACCATTTCAATCGTAAAAACTTACGCCCACTCGCATATTTACACATACATGCTAAATTTGTATCTTTCCCAATCACACCAACAAAAAAGAAAACTAAATTCACACCAAAATAAATTCCTTAATCAGGAAACCCCAACCCCCCATTTTCTCTCTTCTTTATCATAATCTCTCTCTTGACTCTCTCCATTTTAGAATTCCAAAGGAAAATAAATAAAACCCTTTGTAAACCCCTCAACTTATTATAATCAGGTGGAAACACCAAAGCAACATACAACAAGATCGGTAACACAACACTTTTAATCACTAAAATTTCGCCGGCAAAAGATAACTCACGCATTCTCCAAAAACATAACTTTCTATCAATCCTTTCACCAACTTCCTTCCACGACTCACATCCATCTAATCTTTCATCAAACCTTATACCCAAAACTTCCACACAACTTACACCAACATCTTCACTAATTCTCCCAACTCCAAACAACTTACACTCAGTTTTATCCCAATTAACACGAAAAGCCGACGCACCACAAAATAAAGAAACTAATAATTTAACCCGTCGCAAACCACACTCAGACTCACATATCACACACACATCATCCATGTAGCCCGCCACCTTTAAAGTCCTTCCACCACCACCTGGAATTTGAATTCCCTTCACCACCTTATCACCCTTAATTAAAGGTAACAGTGGTTCCATAACGCAAATAAAAACTACAGGAGACAAGGGACACCTTTGTCTCACTCCCGACAATACTTTAATTTTTTCCAATAATTTCCTATTGACTAAAACTTTACTAAAAATTCCCCAGTACAAACTTTGCACCCTCTTGATAAATTCACCCGTGAAACCTAAATTAATCAAAACCCTAAATAAAAAATCATGTGCCAACCTATCATAAGCTTTTTCAAAATCCAAAGACATTACATACACATTCTTACCCCTCTCCCGGCATTCCCACAAGACGTCTCTCAACAAACACAAACTTCCATACACACTCCTCCCAGGCACTGCACAAAATTGTTCACTACTCACAACCTTACCAATCACACCTTTCATCCTATTTGCCAACATTTTTGCATATATCTTATAATCCACGTTCAATAAACTAATAGGTCTCCAGTTCTTTAAAGACTTTAAATCCCCTTTTTTGGGTATCATCACAATCACACCACCTTTCATACTCTCCGATATACACACATTCTCCCACATAAACTTACATACATTTAACACATCCTTACCTATAATACCCCACATGCATCTATAAAACTCAATCGGTAGCCCATCCTCTCCTGGCGTCTTATTCGCTTTCATACTCATAATCACCTGCCATACTTTATTCATCGTGATCTCACTCAACAACCCTTTCTCTCCGCAGCCTTACATATCCCTCTCTTCAAGAAAAAAGACTTTGTTCTTCTCTTCACCTCATCCCACCACTCCAAGATATTTGCATATTCACTCTTCAAACACTCCCATTTCTTATAACTTTTAGCATACAACTCCCATACTTCTTTCCCTTCCAACAAACAAACATTCAACTTCCATACCCCTTTCCCAAACTCTCTTCCATTCACCACATCCATACTACAAATTAGTAACTCATGATCTGAAAACATAACAGATTTTTGACTATACTTTAGAGAACAAAAATGGTCAGACACAAAACAAAAATCAATTTTTGAACTAATCCCACCCCTATCTGCATAAAATGTTTTTAAATCAAAACCACATTTTTTCTGAAAATTATATAAACTAAAATCAACTAACATATTTTTCAAAATCTTTGCAGACACATCGATTGTTACATTTAACTGTTACATCACAGTTAAAATCCCCTAGCATGACCACCGGGCTTCTCCCGGGTAGGTACAATTTAATTTTTTCAAAAAGGGTAACCCTATTGTTCTTATTTACTGACGCATATACATTAAAAATCTTCATTCTTACCCCATTCACATCACATACAGCCATTACACATCTACCCTCCTCAATCACGACATAACTCTCTAACACCACACTATTTCCCTTAAAGGACACCTGTCATCAGGTCTGTGTCACTTGTCCTGTCACCTCTACCTGTTGGAGCAGCTCACAAGGATCCCATCCCAGCCTTTATCTAGTTATTTCATACATTATTCATTGTAAAATCATCTTTTCTTTATCATATAAATGAGGCTGGTCACATGGTCAGAGGCAGTGATGTCACCCCTGTTCCCCCTCCCCTCTCCTCCCCCTGCTCATGTCTGTGTGTAATGTATAGTAAAGCATTGCTAGTGTGTGTATGTCATCTGCTGACATGTGAGAGACACAGACATCAGCTACACATGAATCTGACATGTTCTGCTGTAACATGGCTGCCTGGAGCTGCTGTATCTCTCCTATACACAGACATGCACACACAGGCTGCAGGGGGCGTGGCCACCAGCACCAGGAAGCACATCATTATACAGCCTCACATCATTATACAGGCTGTCAGTCAAGCACTGGGGGTGTGGCTGTGCCTCCCACTCATGAATAGAGTGGACAGCTTGAATATGCTAATGCTTCATTGGACATTTCACAGGTCATGTGCATACAGCTTTAGGACCTCATTGCTTAGGTTTACAGGCATGTAGAGGGACAATGAAGGGATAGAGGCAATGCTCTCTAATGGCAGTTTATGAAAATATATTTAGTTTAGGGGGTTATTTTGCATGACGGGTTCTCTTTAAACAAAATAAATCTGCCGTTTCCTGGCTTAAAAAATCAAAAATTGCCGTTCTCCGGCTCTTTGACACTAACATTCTCACATTTTGAGAACATATAACAAAAGACATAGGAAAGAAAAAAGGAAAAACTTCAACAAAATCAAAAGAAAAAAGTCAAACTTTAGACTAAAGGTTGGGTCTAGGAATCTTTGCGCAAAAGCCCATAGATTAACCAATCTTGTCCTTCTCAGATTTAAGTTAATCACCAGACTCTTCTTCATCCTTTTTACTTTTTTTAAATCGTTTCTCATAAGTACACCTCTGCGGGTGAGGAGATGGCTCGTCTGTATAATCACTGATTTCAGGTTCAGGTTCAGCCCCACCGCCCTCCCTTTTACATGACTGAGTCCCGTCTGACTGATAGGCCTCAATGTGCCCCGGGTCTGAAAAATGGGATTCACTTTCACTCTCCACTTCAGATATAACTTCCTTCATCTCTCCAAACTCCTCCATATCAGACGGGTCACCTTCTTCCATTTTTTCCATTTTTTCCTTCTCCTCCTGTTGCCTTAGGATTCTTGCCGCCTCCTCCCTTTTCCTTTGCATCTCTTCGTTCCTTCTTTTCAAAACTTCGTATGCGTATGTTTTTTGTCTTTGCTCCTCCTCCTCACCCTCCTTCTGTCTTCTCTTTTTCCCGGTATACGTGTGTCAGACTTCCGCACAGATCACAATGTTTTTCCGCTTTGCAAGTTGCAGCATCATGGCCCGTCTGTTTACACTTACGGCACACCAATATATGCGGGCATGTTTCTTCTGTGTGGCCAAAAGAGAAACATTTTCTACAATATGATGGCATTCCATTGTACATAAAGTAACCGCGATAAATTCTAAAAGAGAAGTTCATTGGCGGAAACGAGTAACCACCTATGTAAGAAGGGTCGCGCTTGAACTTAACAAAAAACCTAATTTTACATTTATAAATGCCCAAGTCATTCACCAATTTTTCACCCCCTCGGACAGAGCTGCAATACTTGGATAAATAGATTCTCAAATCTTCTACAGGGGTAAAAGGATCATATACATGCGCAATAATAGATTTTTCTTTTTCTTCATATAAAGGGGTTACTTTGACACCAGCCATAAGAGGATCACTCCGAATCGCCACCAACCTTTCAAATACGTCCATGCATCGGGCTTCTTTGTAGAAAGTGACCTCATGTATTCCTCTTCTTCTATAAGAATTAATACTATAAATTTCAAGCTTACCCACACCAAGCTTCTCCATAATTATTGTCTTGACCTGGTAATGGTAATAATTTCTCACGCCATCCTCTGGGTTGATTTTCCAGACGTAGTGTATTCTTCACTGCACTCTGTTCCATCTCCAAACGGTCACAGAAAAAAAGGTTTCCTCTTACAAGGAAAAAATTCCAGGTATCTCACCCAGATGTCGCCTCCTCGACCTTCAACCCACGTCCGGACATGCCAGGATCGCAAGCCAAAAGGCCAATAAGCGATTTTTTTTTTTTTTTTTTTGCCAATTCAGGTCGGTCACTCGCAAAATATCTTTTTAACACATATTTCTCCATGACCTCACATCATTTCGGCACATAATTAAATTTTTACATTTTTAAAGCCAAATGCTCTTTTATAACAGGAAAATTTTACATCACAAAAAAACAAATCAACTTCATCAATCCAATTTTACCAAATGCATCCATTTTTTAACCTTCCAGATTCCTTCTGCATCCGCCCCCCTTTTCTTATCCCACAGATAACACAAATAAAGTTTCCCCAAAATTACTTTCATACAACCATTCACTGATACATCCTTCTTTTTAAAAATATACACACACCTCATATCCCATAAAACTTCTTTCACACATGCTAACAACATCCACAACAAACGCTCTTTTACACTCTTACTCACAACCAAACCAAACATGAAAGTTTCAAAATTCAAAAAGAGGTGGGTGATATTTTCATACCCCCCACACCCCTCTCTTGGGCATTGGTCACTCCTTACAAGACCTCTATTTTTTTTAAATTCCCTTACGGGAATCACTCCATGCAATCCCTGCCATACTATTTCTTTTCGTTTGTTTGACAAACCATCCATTCTCACTTTTCCCCATACTTTCTTCACATCCACACTTCTTACCATATTTATCTCAACAGGCCCATCCATACTTTCAATCATTCTCACCACCACATTCTTCTTCCTTAACACATCCATTCCCACCTCACACAACTTATATTTATTCATAAATACCCAAACCCACTCATACCATTCTGCACATACAAAACTCATTGGCTTTTTCAAATCCACATTCGCCCATCTCAATCTGTATATCACTCTACCGCTAGCAAACTTACTCATGCATGCTAACCTTCCATTCTTTCCTACCACTCCCAACAAGAAAACTATCATATTCACACCAAAAAAAACTTCTAGGTTAGGGAACCCCAAACCACCATTCTCCACACTCTTCACAACAATCGCTCTCCTCAGTCTTTCCATTTTAGAGTTCCAAAAGAAAACAAACAGCTTCCTATTCACTTTTCTCAGCTCTGCATATCCTGGTGGAAAAACCAGAGCCACATACAAAAAAATAGATAAAACCACACTCTTTAACACCATAATCTTCCCAATCAAAGACAACTCTCTCATTCTCCACATACATAGCTTTTTCTCCACTCTTTCTCTTGCATCCAACCAACTCTCCTCTCCACTCAAGCTTTCGTTAAATTTAATCCCCAATACTTTAATCGCACCACTCACTCTATTCATACCAATATCTTCATTCACACTCACCTGACCAAAACTCTTCCACTCACTCTTCTCCCAGTTAACTTTAAAGGCCGAAGCCGAACAAAAAATTGACACCAACAACTTCACTCTTCTCATTGCACACAAGGAATCACAAACCACACATACATCATCCATATACGCATTCACCTTGAGTTCCACTCCATCTCCTCCCGGAATCTGCACCCCTCTCACCACCTTATCCCGCCGTATCAAACAAAGCAGTGGCTCAATGGCACAGATAAAGGCTATTGGCGAAAGGGGGCATTCCTGTCTTACTCCTGACTTTACATCCACTCTCCTTCCAACCTTCCCATTCACTAACACACGGCTATACACATCCTCATACAAACTTCTAACACGCTTAACAAAACTCTCTGGAAAACCTAACTCACACAACACACTAAACAGATACCCATGCGCCAACCTATCATATGCCTTTTCAAAGTCTAAAGATACCACACATACACCTTTCTTCCTACCTTTCACATCCCACAAACAATCTCTTAACAAACACAAACATTCATGAATCTTTCTCCCTGGCACCGCACAACATTGCTCCTCACCAATCACACTTCCAATCACTCCCTTCATCCTATTAGCCATCAGTTTGGCATAAATTTTATAATCACAATTTAACAGTGTGATCGGTCTCCAGTTCTTCACAAACCTCAGGTCACCTTTTTTAGGAATTTTTTCATCACATCACACATTCTTCATCACATTATCACATTCTTCCACATATACTCTACAACTTTCAAAAACTCTTTACCAATCACACTCCACAACACTCTATAAAACTCACACGGAAAACCATCCACACCAGGCGTTTTATTCAACGCCATTGCTTTCACCACCTCCCATACTTCATTCATCGCAATCTCACCAGACACCTCATCCATTCCTCTCTCATCCAATATCCTCTCTAAACCATTCAATACATCCTTCTCCACTCTCTCATCCCTCCACTTCTTCTCATACAAACATTCATAAAACTTAGACACTTCTTCCATCATCTCATCACCTTTCACTTCACAGCCATCCTCATTCGCAACAACAGTCATTACTTGCTTTTCCCAAATACCTTTTTGAAAAAAAATCTTGAGCATTTTTCGTCGTATTCCATCTTATCCAACTTGGCTCTGAAAATTATACTCCGTCCCCTCTCATTCAAAAACTTTCTCACCTCACGTTTTGCTATTAACAACTCACCATTCACATCACATCCACTCTCTCTCAACACATACAATCCTCTTATCTTCCTATTTAAACACTCATACTCCATTCTCCTCTTTCTCGCCACCTCATACCCCATATTTTTAAAGAAAATTTTTGTTTTAACTTTGACCCATTCCCACCAACACACTACTTTCTTAAACTCATTCTGTCTCTCTAACCATTCTTTAAACAAACACTCATACCGTTTCTAATCCCCTCATCCTCAAGCAAACTCACATTTAGTTTCCAAATACCCCTCCCAAACATACATTCCTCATTCACACAAACCTCACATTCAATTAAATTATGATCAGAAAAAAAACACAAACCTTTGATTATATTTCACCCCTCTAATCCCCTCAGATACAAAACAATAGTCTAGACGAGAGAAAAAACCTCCTCGGTCAGCAAAGTACGTATTCGCATACGGTTTCTTTCCAACCATGTCCTGTACATCCTTTAAATGGTAATCCAAAATAATGTTTTTTAATAATTTTCCTGATACCTCCCCGTCCTCCCTCCCAATATCCACATTAAAATCCCCAACACAAATCATAGGCATCCTGCCCTGCATAAACAACTTAATTTTATCAAAGAAAATTACCCTCTCTGCCTTTTTCGCCGGCGCATATATATTAAAAAATTTAAACAAAACATTTCTATATTTTAAGGTAACTAATAAAGCCCTCCCCTCCTCAACCACCACATACTCTTCCACACTTATATCTTTGTTTTTAACTAATACACCCACACCATCATTCTTATTATACACGCTACCCGACCATACTACCTCCCCACACCCCCACTCATTCTCATTCACACTACCCACAATCCCACATTCTTGTAAACAAAAGATATCACCCTCCACCCCCTTAAGAAAATCAAAAATAGACACTCTCCTCACACAAGACTTGATTACACGTACATTTTGAGAAATAATTCTCACATTCATACTTCTGATTCTCAAACAAAAGCCTTAAAGCTCAATAAGAACACATCAAGCAAAAAAGAAAGTCAGGTATCACCCAGCCCCTTCGCGAAAATCCATAGAGTCCACACTGTCTTCCGCCACCTCCACCTTCTGATGGACCTTTTCACTGGCCACGGTTTCTGAACTTCCACGGAACCTCTTGACCGAACTCTTTGGAAACTTTTCATCGTCGGACCCAGACTCGGATCTAGAGTCAAGCTTTTCAGCCCCACCACCCTCCCTGCAATATAAATCAGACCCTCCTGGATCCCCAGAGGAGTCAATAATATTTTCCGCTGCAGACAGGTGCTCCGGACTCTCACAGTCCTCAATAACCTCGCTCTCATCTCTCATCTCCATCTCCACCTGAGGCTCATCTGGAACAGGAACCCCACCTTTTGGAACAGGAGCCCCGCCTGGAACACCACCTGGAACAGGAGCCCCACCTAGAACAGGAGCCCCACTCTGGACTATCATCGCCCATGTTGCTCTCCTTTCCGCAGCCATTCTCTTGGCGACTCTATTGTTCTCGTCCACCTCTCTCATCAACCTCCTCTGCTGGCGGTTGGTCTCCTCTAGACTGTCCGCATATGAGGATTCCCCTTTTCCATTGGGGCAATCCCTGAAGATGTGCTCCTGAGACCCACATAGGTCACACCTCCTCCCACTTCTGCAGTCTCTCGCCTGGTGTCCAGACTGCTTGCAATTTCTGCACGCAGCCTGGTTTGGGCAATTCTCGGCGACATGCTGGAATTGAAAACACTTCCTGCAAAACTCAGGCTGTCCTAAATACCAAATTCTGCCGTGATGACCACCCACCGAAAAATTGGCCGGAGGGTGCTTTAAGCCCCCAACAGACGTTTTATCCGGCTTAAATTTCACCTTATATTTCAGGCGACAGTTATATACACCAAGAAAATTGATCAGACGGGTCATGGATTTTATCTCCGCATAATTTTTAAGGTACGCAGTTACCACGTCCACCGGAGTGTATACATTGAAGACATGAACAAACAGTTCTCTTTCTTCACAGCCAAACAGTGGATCCACATGTATACCATGGATCAAAGGGTCCGCCCCCAACGCCTTTACCTTCTCATAGGTGTTAAAGCATCTGGCATAGTCAACGAAGGTTACATCAAAGACTCTATGACCTGGAACGTCATTCACTCCCAAAAGATCCTCGGCATGGACTCCACATTTCTCCACCAGGATAGTCTTCAAAATGTAATATACACGATACTTTTCCGGCTCCTCCTCTGCTACCGTAAAGCGAATGGTATTCTTCACAGCCATCTTCAATAAAGCAATCGTCCCTCACGCCTCTGAAAATAACTCCGGGATCACTCTGGCAAAATACCTCCAAGCGCACTCCCTCGACCCTCGAGTCCAAGCATGCCATGATCTGAGCCAAAAGGCCGAGAAGCAATGACCCAGTCAGAAGATATCACCTTCCATTGGTCCACACCTGGATGTCTGCGGCACTTTCGGTAGGGAGAGGCTCTGCCAGTAACTGAGGGAGAGAGACTATGTTCCAACTCATCTGCAGACACGGGAGTAGAGCTTTGTTTCATACTGAAGGGAGTTGAACCTCCCAGGCAGAACATATTACCTTCCACTGGTAATAATTCCACACCTGGAAGTCTGGGACACCTTCTCCAGAGAGAGGCTCTGCCAGTAACTGAGGGAAAAAGACTCTGTTCCAACATATCTGGAAACAAGGTAGCGGAGCTTTGTTCAATGCCCAAGAGAGTTGAACCTTCCAGTGGTCATAATTCCATCTCTGGAAGACTGGGGCACCTTCAATAGGAAGGGAATCTGTCCAACACATCTGCAGATACGGGAGTTGAGCATTGTTCCATGCCGAAAGGATTCAAAACTCCCACGCTGAACAACTCACCTTCCACTGGTCATAATTCCACTCCAGGACGCCTGGGGCACCTTAACCAGGGAGAGGCTCTGCCTGTAACTGAGGGAGAGAGACTCTGCTCCAACACATCTGCAGAGTGGAGCATTGTTCCATGCCGAAGGGAGTTGAACCTCCCAGACAGAATTTTTTTTGATTGAAAGAGCCTTTATTCACAAATGCACAGTAAAACTTACAGACAGTGTGTGCCGTGACGCAGCATGGGCTTTGTACAAAGCACACAATAAATTAAGATACACTCCTAGCACCTATCCTAACACTATGGCAGAATAAGTGCTACTCTAGCATACTAGCTCAGGCAAACAAAAAACACAAATTTTCCAATTAAAACAACTAACCTGCAACAGGGGATACAGATGGGAGGGGGGGGGGAGGGGGTAAGTTGTCACAGGCCCGAAGCTTTATTGAAAAATAACAGACACATGAGGGAGGTGGGGGGGGGGGAGAGGATGGCAAGTCGTCTTCTTCCTGGATGCCTCCTTCTGTGAGGAAAGAGGCAAAGTACCATAACTCCCTAAATAAAGTCCATGGTCAAGTAAAACAAGAAAATCAAAGTCCACAAGAGAAAAATGAAAAAGTGGCTTGTCAGTCCTCTTCTTCCAAGTCCACCCTGCTGTCAAGGGAGGCGTAGTCTCTGAGCTGACTCAAGACTAGCCGGTGACAGTCCTGGATGGACAAAGTTTCTCTGTGAAGGGTGAGGCACCTCCTGGCGTACCACAAGACGTCTTTGAAGCAGTTCATAAGACGCCAGGCTTCCTGGGTGGCCCCCACCATGTGGGTGCCTTAGAACAGGCCATAAAGTGCAACGTGGCACGTCATGGTGTTCCTGGGCACAGAAAGAAGCAGTTCGTGATCCAGAGCTTTCAACAGGCCCCGAGCAAAGGGGCATTCCCAGAACAAGTGCAATGATGTCTCCTCCACAAAGGGACAACGGGGGCAGTACTGGGTTTTGCTCAGGTTGCGGGCTGCCATAAATGACCGGGTGGGGAGGCCCCCCTGGATGGCCATCCATGACAGATCCTTGTGCCAGTTGTTAAGCCTTTCACATGACATGTTGGGCCACACGGTGTCCATGGTGCTGGTGGTCAGCCCCGGAACACACTCCACAAGATCCTTGGCTCTGATGACTTTGTGGATAGTTTTAGGCTTCCACAAGTCCGGCTTGAGTCCCTCCAGATGTTGATCCCTCAGAAATTTCACCGCCCTGGCATAGTACCAGGGAGGATCCCATTTGTAAAGGAAGGAGCTGTTCCACTTGTCCCAACCAAGCCCCCGCCACAGGGGAAGAAGGAAAAAGCGGGGCATGGACTTTCCGGCAGAGTCCCTTGGTGTTCGCAGAGTTCTTCGGACCATGTCACACACAAAAGAAATCCAAAGCAAAGTGGGGATGTCGGGGATGCCCTTACCCCCCTTGCGAGGCTCCTTGTACATGACAGACCTTTTGACTCCATCTTTGAACCCCAAACAAACTTAAACACGGTCCTGGTAATGGCCTTGCTGACTTTGGCCATGGGAGGCCATGCCTGTGCCGTGTAGTGTAGCACAGGCAGCACCTCGTTATGCAGGACCAATGCTTTCCCCGTGAGGGTAAGCTGTCTGAGGGCCCACAGTCCAATCCGTTGGTTTACCTTGGCCAAGCGTTCTTGCCAAGACTTCGTGGCTGCTCTGTCTTTCCCAAACCAAACCCCCAAAACCTTGATAAAGTCTTGCTGGATGATGAAGGGAAGAGGTGCAGAAGAAGCAGGGTGCCAGTCCCCGAAGAGCATGACCTCCGACTTCTTGCAGTTGACCTTTGCCCCCGAAGCTTGTCCGAACAGCTCACATGTCTGGGCGAGTTCTGATCTCTCCTCTCTGCCGGATAGATTCTGCAAACAGCTCTATAACACAAACAAAGAGAAGAGGTGAAAGAGGGCAGCCTTGTCTAACCGCTGAAAGGATAGGAAAGGGGTTAGTCTTCCAACCGTTCACCAACACCGTGCTGCAAATGTCACAATACATCAGGTTAACATAGGTACAAAACATTTTCCCCAGACCAAGCTTGCGCAGTACTTTACCCATGAATTCATGCAAGACTCGGTCGAAGGCTTTTTCCTGATCAAGGCTGACCAGGGCTACGCGGATGCGGCGGCTTCTGATGTAATGCACCGTGTCTCTCATGAGAGCTAGACTGTCTGCAATCCTGCGGCCTGGGATGCCGCAGGTCTGGTCCGGGTGGATGAACTTCCCTATGACGCCCTTCAGTCTGTTTGCTAGGACCTTTGCCAGGATCTTGTAGTCCACGTTGAGGAGCGAGATGGGATGCCAATTCTTCAGGTCACACCTCTCTCCCTTCCGCTTGTATAGGATCGTGATCATTCCTTGGCTCAGTGACGGCGGCATACTGCCCTCCACCACCATCTCCCCAAAGAGCTCCAGCAAGTCCGGGCAGATGAGGTCCCCCAGCGCTACATAGAGCTCTGCTGGGAGACCATCACTGCCCGGAGTCCTGCCGGGTCCAAAGTATTTAGCGGCAGAGAGCAGCTTGTCCACCGTCAAAGGGGCATCCATTACCGTGGCACCTGCAGGATCAACGGGGTTAGTGATACCTGCTAGGAACCTCTCGGCGGCTTCCGTGTCTGTGGTTTTCGGGGCGTAGAGGCTGCTGTAGAAGTCGGCGACGACTCCCATCACTGCCATTTTTCCCCTCTGCATGTTTCCGGCGTGGACTTTCCTGAAAAAGAAAGAGTTACACTTCTCACCCTTCTCCAGGTTGTCCATTTTGGCACGAAAGATGATTCGCTTGGATTCCTCCTCAAAGTGACTTTTCAGACGCTTCTTGGTGTCCTCCAGCTCCTCTCTGACGTCCCAGCCGCAGTGATGGAGGTCTTGCAGTGATCTCAGCTGACGCTGGAGCTCTCTGAAGTCCCTTTTCACTTTGGCTGCCTGCCGCCTGCCTTTGTCCTGAAAGAAACTACGCAATTCCACTTTAACATACTCCCACCATTCACTGACAGTGGCAAACAAGCATTTGTCATTCCTCAAAACCATGTAGGCCTCTCTAAGCTCCTCCTGCACTCCCTCCTGTTCCAGCAAGGCACAGTTCAGTTTCCAGGACCCTGGGCCAGTTGGAAAACCATGGCCCAGGCCGCCCCGAACCTGGACGGCCCTGTGGTCAGAGAAGAAGCAGGGGACCATAGAGTACCCACACGGCTTGATCGCTCTAGAGGTGAACACGAAGTCTATCAGGGAACGCAGTGAGCCATCGGGGCGGCTCCACGTGTAATTCATGGAGCCGTGCCCCATGGAACCCACAACCCACAGCGTCCTTTAACGCTGCTTCAGTTACCATCTCTATGAGCACTTTGGACGTGACATCAAGCTTGCTCGAGGTGCCGAAGCTGTGCCCATCTTCCTCTATGGGGCAGTTGAAGTCTCCAGCCATCACTACAGCCCGGGTGGTGGCTAGCTGCAGTCTGAGTTCTGGAAAAGTTCCAGAAAGTCAGGGATGCGTACACGCTGATTAGCCGCACAGGCTCACCTGCCCAGGAGCCATCTGTGACCAGAAGTCGGCCGAAGACTAGCTCCAGGACGGAATCAAGCGTGAAGGCGCTTCCCCTGAGAAGGATGGCGGTGCCTGCAGACTTACAGTCCCCACCCCCGTACCAGTAGGACGGGCTGTGACTCCACTGCCTGGCCAGATGTTGGTAGGACCTAGAGGAGGGGAGAGCACATTCCTGCAAGATAAAAACATCACCTGGTTGGGAGGCAAGAAAGGTTAGTACAGTCGAACAACGAAACTTATCTCTAATGCTTCTAACATTAATGAAGAAAATAGTTAGGTTCGCCATCATGGAAAAAGAAAGAGTGTGGTTGGGTTGGGGCGATACAGCCTTAGTTACCTATCCCATCAGGTGGCTTTGTCTGCTGGAGGATCAGGGATGCTTCTGCCATGTCCAGTATCTCCTCTATCATCGTGGTAGCTGGGCAGGTCGTGATAGCTGGGGCTCTCAGGATAGTAGTCCTCTAGCATCGTCCCGAGGTCTTCTTCCAGAGTCCGGTCTATAGCAGAGGTGGAGGGCTTTTCCCTCTCCACCAGGGAA
The DNA here is from genome assembly GCF_040894005.1 of Engystomops pustulosus. NCBI lineage: Eukaryota > Metazoa > Chordata > Amphibia > Anura > Leptodactylidae > Engystomops > Engystomops pustulosus. The sequence goes on along the minus strand of NC_092418.1, from coordinate 60,712,327 downwards.
GATTTCACCTTCTTTGTCTTACCCGTCTGCAGTTTTGACACCTTTCCTGGTGGTCTCTGCTACTGGGCTCTCCTCTTCCTTTTCTTCTTTGTCTTTGTCTCAGTGTCTGCATCTGTGGAGACAGAAGAAGAGACAAGGACTTGGGGGGGGGGGGGGGTTCTCCACCGTGTAGGTTAGGGGGTCAGCAGCGGGGATAGGGATTTGGGTTAGTGCTGCTGATTCCTGGGGGGTTGCATTATGGGCTTATGGCTGAACTGCTGAGACCCCGACTAAGGGGGTGATGGTGGTCTCAGTGGAGGGGGGGGGGGGGAGGGAAGGTGTCACCTTCTTTGTCTTACCCGTCTGCAGTTTTGGCTGGCTTAGCCACATTCCTGGACGACTGAGTCACCTTCTTTGATGCCTTCTTTTGTTCTGCTGGTTGGTCACCTGACACCTTTGCCTTGGGCTTCTTTGTTGTCTCAGCAAAGAAGTGAGCTTCAAAGCCTTTTCCCGGAGCCGAGGCGGCCACCTCCGCCAAAGTTTTCTTCCTTTGTGGACAGGTTTTGTAGACATGTCCAGTCAGGCTGCAAAGGTTGCAAGTGGATTTCCTGGGGCAATATTTGGTTTCATGGCCTGTAACCCTGCAATTCCATAGGTCGTAGCAGTTCAGGACCTTTTCGGGGCCCCTCACCACCATGCAGTACATTTGGAGGAATGTCTCGATGTCCTTGCCGGGGGTCCGCATGCTTCACATTGACAAGATGATCCTCCTCTCCTCCCTCTGTAGCAGACAGCTGCATAAGAACTTGGAAAAGGGGGAGTCCGGTGTTGCAGCTTTTACTGCTTCCAGACCGACTGCTTCTTACAGACCGACATGGATATGAAGGTCACCTAAAAAATCCCGGCAACCATAGCTTGGATCAAAAAATCTCGTGGCTTAGGATCCCCTGGTCCAGCAGCATCTTCTTACAGAAGACGTCCTTAGACATGTCCAGCACCCTTCTGTCCACCTCTTTCAGTTTCAGGGCTACCGTGTCCCTCATGTAGGGAGGGAGCTTTGGGGGCTCCTGGGTCTTCCGGGGTGGCTTCTGAGCCCGAGAAGTGGTGGTGGATTTGGGGTTGGGGACAGCTGCAGGTCCGGGGGTCTGTACCTCGGATCTTGGGTCTTCAGCCTCCAGTCTTGGGGTTTCAGCCTCGGGTCTTGGAGCATCCTCCTCCAGTCTTGGGGCTTCCTTGGGGGACTTCTGCTTCTTTCTCCTTGCTTGCTGGTGCCAAGGCTTCGGCTTGCTTTGGGGGTTAAAAGAAGGAAGGGTGCAAAAACCCTTGAGCAGGGTCCTCAGCAGCGCTTTCCCCAGGGAGAGAAAGCAATGAAGATTTTCCTGCTTGGTCCAGAGGTTCCTAGCCGATTACTAGGAGCAAGGTTCCACCGGCAGAGATTCCTTCCAGAAGAAATAAAGAAGAAGTCTTGAAGAAAAGTAATCCCAAAGATAATCCAAGGTTTTTCCATGAAGCAGCAACTCTTCCAAATCTTTTCAAAAATCCAGGGTTCCTTCTTCAGATCTTCAGTCTACCAGAGCTCGTAATCGGATTCAAGTTAGTTCAGAAACTACACTTGATCTTAGCAAAAAGGCCAATAAGGAACAGACCCCCAATATATCTATCCCATAAGAAACTGTCTCCCAACTATAGCCAGCACTGTTTCAACCTCGCTCAATTGACCTAACTAAACGCGCATTGCATTTCAATTACGGCTACGACAAAGTGTAAAAACGGAAAAAGGTTCCCGAAGCTTTATTGAAAGACAGACACAGAAGGGGGAAAAACAAGGAAGGGAACCTAGCAAAAGTCCACTTCCTGGTTAGGTCCATTTGCATAATGTATGCATGACCCAGAATCCCCTGTAAAAGACCAAACCTAGTATAAATTGAGTGTTTTCTGGCATTTGCCAGATAAACACAGCCTGCAATTCCTAACACACCTAATCTAAGCAAAGTCCAGCATTTCATACAAAAGTCCTGAACTTGTGCGAAGCGTAGATGTCTTGCAAAGTCCATAAAAGCGGCTTTCGCCTGGATTCTCCCTGAGGGAGGTGGTGGGCGCCAAGCTCACAGCAGGGGGTCCAAATCCAATTAGGTGTTAGTCTGTCTTGCTCTTACTGTGTCCTTACAGATAAGGCATTGACTCCTGCCAAGGCACTGCAGCATCAGCATTGTCGCTTTATTCACCTCAGCAGAGGGGGGAGGAGCTTCCTGAGTGGGGCTTCTCCTTCTTGTCATTGTCTCCTAGCTAGTGAATAATCCAGCAGGCTGTTGAAGACAAGTCTGTAGCAATCAGGTGTTGTCACAGCTGTGTTGTGCCAAGTAAGGAGACTCCTGGTGTACCAGATGGCATCCTTGTAGCAATTTAAAAGGAGCCAGGTGGCCTGGATATCCTCTATGGCATGAGTGCCCTGGAACAGCCCATAAAGCACCGCATGGTGCGGCATGGAGCTCCTTGGCACAGAGTCTTGGAAATGGGGCTCCAGGGCGTCCAACAGGCTCTGAGCAAAGGGGCACCCCCAAAACAGGTGCAATAGGGGGTGTTGCTCAGTCTTCAGGCATAGGTGAAGGCCTGCAGGGGCAGACCCCCTTGGATGGCCATCCACGAGATGTCCTTGTGCCTGTTGAGCAGTCGGGCCCAGGACACGTTGGCCCAGACCGCCTGGGCCGAGTCCTGGGTGACTCCTGGGACAAATTCCAACAAATCTTTGGCTCGGATGAGCTTGTGCACGGTCTTTGGTTTCCACAGGTCGGGCTTGAGTCCCTCCAGTTGGTGCTCCCTCACGAAGCGGACGGCCTGGCTGTAGTACCAGGGCACGTCCCAGTTGTAAGGGATGGAGCTGTCCCACTTGTCCCAGCCCAGCCCCCTCCAGAGGGGCAGGAGGAAAAAACTGGACATGGACTTTCCCGCAGATCTTGCAGAGTTCCTCAGGGTCCTGCGCACGCAGTCGCAAACAAAGAAGATCCAGAGCAAAGTGGAGATGTCGGGGACACCTTTTCCCCCTTTGCTTGGCTCCTTGAACATGACCGCTCGCTTGACCCGGACCATTTTTGAGCCCCAAACAAAATGAAAAACGGTTCTGGTAACGGCCTTGCAGACGGGGGCCGGGGGCGGCCACGCCTGAGCCGCGTACTGGAGTACGGGCAGCACCTCGTTATGCAGGACGAGCGTCTTCCCCTCCAGGGAGAGCTGTCTGAGGCTCCACAGGGTGAATCTGGTGTTGACTTTGGCCAAGCGTTCTTGCCAGGTCTTAAGGGCTGCGCCTTCCTTCCCGAACCAAACTCCCAGAACCTTTATGAAGTCCTGCTGAATGGTGAAGGGGAAGGGGGCAGAAGAAGCAAGCTGCCAGTCTCTGAAAAGCATGGCCTCCGACTTCCCGCAGTTGACTTTTGCCCCCGAAGCCTGTCCAAACTCCTCGCAGGTCTGGACGAGCGCCGTCACCGAGCTCCGGTCGGAGCAGAAGACGGTCACGTCGTCCATGTACAGCGAGCACTTGACCTCGTCGCGTCCAGGTCTCGGTGCGGTGATCCCTCTGAGCCCTTGGTTCTGCCGGATAGACTCTGTGAACAGCTCTATAACGCAAACAAAAAGAAGGGGTGAAAGAGGGCAGCCTTGCCTGACCCCCCGAAAGCACAGTGAAGGGGTCAGTCTTCCAGCCGTTCACCAACACCGAGCTGTGGATATCAAGGTACATTAGGTCAACATAATAGCAGAACATCTTACCCAACCCGAACCTAAAATACCACTCATAGAGCAGTGCCCGTATACCTGAATCAAGGTCACAGATGCCTTAAACAAACATGATTTAAAATATATTGTATTAAGAAAGTTTAGACATCCCCAGTGTATACTGGAACCTTACCATCACACACTTTATCTAGATTCACCTGTGACTATAGCATACTTTTCTCTACCGCTCTTTTCCCCATGCCCCCCCTTCCCCTTTTTCTCTTCTTCCCCACCCCCTTTCCTTCCCCCACCCTCTCTCCTCCCACCCCCACTCTCCCTCTTCCCCAGCCCCCATATACACGGACGCACTGACATTATATCCCTAAAAAAAAAAAAAAAAAAAAGGAGAAATTTTCCCCCTCCCCTCTCTCTCCAGCTTCCCCCCCCTCCCACTACAACTTCTTCCATCTCCCCCATTTATTTTCATACTTATCTAATTTACCCTTTGCTCTTGCCCAACCCAATTCTATATCTAATACTCTATTTACCTCTCTTTCCCACATACTGACAGTTGGAGCTGTTTCGGAAATCCATAGCTTAAGAATCATTTTCCTGGCCTGGAATAACATTTGAGATAACAACTTTTTTTCCTTATTTGATATCTTATATTTTTTTATATAACCCAATATTCCTACCCAAGCATCTAGTTGTATCTCTATCCCTACTACCCTACTCACTTTTGAAAAAACTCCCACCCAGTAACGGTGAAGTTTCGGGCATCTCCAAAAGAGATGCACCCAGTCTGCACCTGCTTCCCCACACTTTAAACATTTATCATCTAGCCTTTATCCCACCTTATTTAACCATTTTGGGGTTCTGTGCAATCTATTTGTGATAAAAAATTGTGAAATTCTATGTGAACCGTTATTGGATACCTGTGTAAAATTCCCTAGTTCCCAGGTCCTGCTCCCATCCCTGTATACACTTAAACTTTATCTTTTGCGTGTTTCCCTGATTTAATAAATTATAAATAAAGGCTAGTTTTTTCTTTCTCACCATTTCATTAAACTTCCCTGAACACGATATAGTGCACTTGTGTTTTAATTTTTGAAAGTACCACCATAACCTAATGTACCTAAACATATCACTATCCTCTAACTTAAACTCCTTTTTTAATACTTCAAACGTTTTTAATATTCCATTCTCTATTAATTGACCCATATACCTTATACCTTTATTAATCCATCCCTTATAGTCCCTTAATTTTTCCCCTTTCACTGTTAAATTATCCCAAATAGGGGTATACTCCAGCCAGTCGTTATTACCCAGGATTTTTTTTTTAATCTTTTCCCAATTGTCAAATGAGGTGGCTATCAACTTAACCTTCTTTATCTCCAATGTGGGGTATGCTTCCATTATCTCCTCTATTTTTAATTCACGATCTTGAAAGTTAAACTGACTTGTAATCCCCCGTGTCAGATCAGCTGGAGTATCATTCAAAATGGCTGATGCCTGCGCGGCCAAATAATACAAATTCCAATCTGGCAGAGCAAGTCCTCCTTTCTCCCTTGGGCACTTCAAGTATTTTTTGCCTATTCGCGCTTTTTTACCTGCCCAAAAAAAATTCACACAGATTTTATCCATTATGTCAAAGATTCTCCCGGGAATTTTTACAGGTGAGTTTCTAAAAATGTACAACGCTTGTGGCAGAAGTACCATCTTTATCAGGGTGAGTCTCGCTGCATAAGATAGTTTTACTTTCGCCCATATCTTAACCTTATCTCTCCATTTTTTAAGTAGGGGCATAACATTTAGTTCTATAAACCTGTCCGGAGACTTAGAGATTATTATCCCCAGATATCTAAAGGTTTTCTGCCCAGAGATAATTTCCACTGGCAAGTCAGATACGATTACTTCTTTCCCGAGGGGCATTAGCTTTGATTTTGCCCAATTTATACTCAGGCCTGACATTTCCCCAAACTTATATAAGATATTCTTCACCTTACTTATGTCCTCTGACGGGTTCCCAAGAAAGATTACCATATCGTCTGCGTATAGGGACGTTTTTAGTTCACTTTCCCCAAAACTAATTCCTCTAATCTCTCCCTCCTTACGAATCATGACTGCGACTACCTCTATCACTAAAGAAAAAATGAAAGGAGACAAAGGACAGCCTTGCCTTGTCCCTCTGGCTAAGGGAAAGGGAGGCGACCTCCGTCCCCCAATGCAAACCGCGGCTGTTGGATGTTTATATAGTAATTGTATCCATCTAATGAATGGTCTACCGATTCCCATTTTTTCCATTACCACCCACAAAAAGTCCCATTCTACTCGATCAAACGCCTTGGTTGCATCAAGGGAGAGAATCGCCCCCCCCCGTCCCCCACCACTTCCGAATCGTTAATGCATAGAAACAACCTCCTAAGGTTGCTCGTAGTTGTTCTACCCGCCATAAAGCCACATTGGTCTTCCGAGACAATCTCCTTTATGACTTTAATTAGCCTCTTAGCCAAAATTTGTGCTAAGACTTTTACATCAACATTCAAAAGTGAAATAGGTCTATATGCGTCTGGATCGGTTCTGTCCTTATCTGGTTTTGGGATTAAGATGATATCTGCCTCATACATTGATGGAAGTAGCTCTCCCTTAGTGAAGGCCTGTTCATATACCTCCAACAGTTCCCCCGCTAAAATCTCTGCATATTTCTGATATACCTCCCCAGGTAGCCCATCTGGGCCAGGAGCTTTATTCCCTGGAAGTCCCTTAATAGCTTCCCTGATCTCTTCTATTGACAGCGGTGAATCCAGTAGTTTCCTACTATCTTCTTTTAATACATCTACTTCCACCCCTTCAAAAAATTCATATAACATCTCCCCTGTCCCCTTCCATTCTGAAGTATATATGTCCCTGAAATATTCCTGAAAGAAATCCAAGATCTCTGTTTCCTTATTTAACATAAGCCCGCATTTGTTCTTAATAGCTGTTATCAATTGGGAGGCCCCTTTTTCTTTTACTAATTTTGCAAGAAGTTTACTGGGTTTTTCCCCCTCCATAAACCACATACTTTTACAAATAAGTGAGGAGCTGTAAACCTTTTGTTCAATATGCTTCTCATACTCCTCAATGGCATTCTCCCACAATGCCTTTTTCTCTATTGCAGTTGTATTTAAATAGCCCTTTTCAGTCTTTTCCACTTCTTTCTTCAAACTTTCCTCCTTTTGACGGAACTTAAGTTTACAGGCTGACACTTCTTTTATATATATTTTTTTCAGAGCTTTTTTCATTTTTTCCCATTGCTCCATCTGCCCTCTTACCCCCTGGGATTCTTTAAAGATTTCTATTAGTTCTGATTCTATATTTCCCTGTAGTCCAACCTTATTCACCCAAAAACTGTTTATCTTCCATCTGCACTGGCTCCCTGTATTCGCTATTTTCAGTTTAACAATCAACGGGGAATGATCTGAAAAGCCCCTTACCCCATAGTTAACATCCTGTATATTTTGATACATCCTTTCATTACCCAACGCCAAATCGATTCTAGAAAAACTGCCCCAAGATTTGGAGTAGCAGGAGAAGACCATTTTTTCTGGGTATTTCAGTCTCCAAAGGTCCAGCCACCCCAGTTCCTCACACCATATATTGAGTTTAGAGCCACCCACATTTCCCTGCTTTTGCGAGTTTGGATTTAACCGATCTTTCCCGGGGTCTAGAACCCCGTTATAATCCCCTATAAATAAAAAGGGTAGGTCCCACAAGTTGTTATCTTGGACTATCTCTTGTAACCTTTTACAGACTCTATAATCAAATGGTGGAGGAATATAAATCGATGCAATAAGACACTCCAACTCCTGAATTATACAATGTAGAAGCACAAACCTCCCTTCTTTATCGATCCATTTCCCCTGACAGACAAATTTAGTGGTGTTCCTTATCAGTATACAGACTCCCCTAGAGTAAATCGAATACCCAGCAGAGAAAGTTTCCCCTATCCATCGTTTATTGATCCAATTCTCCTCCTCCGTCAGAATATGGGTCTCTTGAAGACATAAAACATCAGCATTATAGCAGGCAAGAGCTCTGAATATCGCCATTCTTTTAACTCTATCTCTCAATCCCCTTACATTCCACGAGACAATTTTAATCATTTGTTTCCTTTAAATATGGGGAACGGGACGAGAGGGAGAAAGGGAGAAGAGAGGAGAGAGAAAAAAAAAAAAAAAAAAACACCGGGAAACGCAAATTGCACTTGGGAGCTTGGTGTAGCAGGGAATTCTTCATCCTCAGGCAAAGAGAGTGTCAGCTTTCGCGACCGGCAGCAGAGTAGGCAGCAAGTTGCTACTGTGGCCATGTGGCAGCAGTGTGAGAACTGGAGTACAAATCCCGACTTGCAGTTCCAAGTAAGCAGTGGCACAGGGGCTCAGCAAGGCACCTGAGGTAGTAATCGCTCAGTGCAGAGTGTTGGTCGTAAAATTACCACCTCGGTTGTGTGGCAATTTTTTTGTAAAGACACCAGAGGATCCAAGTGTGGGTATATGTCGTATCTGCGGGCAGAAAGTGAACAACAGCATCACCATCCAATGGCCTTGGAGAAACGGGTGTCGGATGCGGTCCATCCTGCAGGCGAAGCAACCTAGAGGCACACATGCTGTATCAGCAAGTCAAGGCTTCCAGCACCTCTGCCGAAGGGGGCCGTTTGTCTTTGACATCATCTCCAGGTCCAGATGCTCCTGCTTCTCGCTAAGCATGACGCCAGCAGTCGTTGAGCGAGTGATCATTATGCCACTCTGCAGGCTCCTGCTGCTGTTGCTACTGATGCCACCAAAACAGGATATCATTGTGCCCCTCTGTGGGCTCCTGCTGCTGCTGCTACTGATGCCACCTTCACACTATATCATTCTGCCATCCTGCATGCTCCTGCTGCTGCTGACACCACCTCCACACTATATCATTGTGCCACCCTGCGGGCTCCTGCTGGTGCTGCTACTGATGCCACCAACAAATGATATTGTTGTGCCACTCTGCGGGCTCCTGCTGCTGCTACTGCTACTGATGCCACCTTCACACTATATCATTGTGCCACTCTGCAGGCTCCTGCTTCTGCTACTGATGCCACCAACACACGATATCATTGTGCCACTCTGCAGGCTCCTGCTGCTCCTTATGCCAGACTCTATCATTGAGCCACCCTGTGGAACCCTGCTGCTACTGATGCCACCTTCACACTATATCATTGTGCCACTCTGCAGGCTCCTGCTGCTGCTGCTACTGATGCCACCTCCAGACTCTATCATTGTGCCACCCTGCGTGCTCCTGCTGCTGCTGATGCCACCTTCACACTATATCATTGTTCCACTCTGCAGGCTCCTGCTGCTACTGATGCCACCTCCAGACTCTATCATTGTACCACCCTGCGTGCACCTGCTGCTGCTGGTGCCACCTCCACACTATATCTTTGTGCCACCCTGCAGGCTCCTGCTGGTGCTGCTACTGATACCACCAACAAATGATATCATTGTGCTACTCTGCAGGCTCCTGCTTCTGCTACTGATGCCACCAACACACGATATCATTGTGCCACTCTGCAGGCTCCTGCTGCTGCTGCTCCTGATGCCATCTCCAGACTCTATCATTGTGCCACCCTGTGGAATCCTGCTGCTACTGATGCCACCTTCACACTATATAATTGTGCCACTCTGCAGGCTCCTGCTGCTACTGCTACTAATGCCACCTTCACACTATATCATTGTGCCACTCTGCAGGCTCCTGCTTCTGCTACTGATGCCACCAACGCACGATATCATTGTGCCACTCTGTGGGCTCCTGCTTCTGCGGCTGAAGATGCCACCTCCACACTATATCATTGTGCCAACCTGCATGCTCCTGCTGACGCCACCTCCACACTTTATCACTGTGCCACCCTGCGGGCTCCTGCTGCTGCTGCTACTGATGCCACCAACAAACAATATCATTGTGCCACTCTGCGGGCTCCTGCTCCTGCTTCTCATGCCACCTTCAACCTATATCATTGTGCCACCCTGCAGGTTCCTTCTGCTGCTGCTACTGATACCACCAACAAACGATATAATTGTGCCACTCTGCAGGCTCCTGCTGCTGCTACTGATGCCACCTTCACACTATGTCATTGTGCCACTCTGTGAGCTCCTGCTGCTGCTGCTTCTGATGCCACCTTCAAACTATATCATTGTGCCACTCTGCAGGCTCCTGCTGCTGTTTCTACTGATGCCACCAACACACGATATCATTGTGCCACTCTGTGGGCTCCTGCTTATGCTGCTACTGATGCAACCTTCACACTATATCATTGTGCCACCCTGCGTGCTCCTGCTGGTGCTGCTGATGCCACCTCCACAGTACATCATTGTGCCACCCTGCGGGCTCCTGCTGCTGCTTCTGATACCAACTTCACACTATATCATTATGCCACTCTGCAGGCTCCTGCTGCTGTTGCTACTGATGCCACCAAAACACGCCACCCTGCGGCTCCTGCTGCTGCTGACACCACCTCCACACTATATCATTGTGGCACCCTGCTTGCTCCTGCTGCTGGTGACGCCACCTTCACACTATATCATTGTGCCACTCTGCAGGCTCCTGGTGCTGCTGCTACTGATGCCACCTCCAGACTCTATCATTGTGCCACCCTGCGTGCACCTGCTGTTGCTGGCACCACCTCCACTCTATATCATTGTTCCCCCCTGCGGGCTCCTGCTGGTGCTGCTACTGATTCCACCAACAAATGATATTGTTGTGCCACTCTGCTGGCTCCTGCTGCTGCTACTGCTACTGATGCCACCTTCACACTATATCATTGTGACACTCTGCTGGCTCCTGCTGCTGCTACTGATTCCACCTCCAGACTCTATCATTGTGCCACCCTGCATGCACCTGCTGCTGCTGGTGCCACCTCCACACTATATCATTGTGCCACCCTGCGGGCTCCTGTTGGTGCTGCTACTGATGCCGCCAACAAATGATATTGTTGTGCCACTCTGCGGGCTCCAGCTGCTGCTACTGCTACTGATGCCACCTTCACACTTTATCATAGTGCCACTCTGCAGGCTCCTGCTTCTGCTACTGATGCCACCAACACACAATATCATTGTGCCACTCTGCAGACTCCTGCTGCTGTTGCTCTTGATGCCACCTCCAGACTATATCATTGTGCCACCCTGTGGAATCCTGCTGCTACTGATGCCACCTTTACACTATATCATTGTGCCACTCTGCAGGCTCCTGCTTCTGCTACTGATGCCACCAACACACGATATCATTGTGCCACTCTGCAGGCTCCTGCTGCTGCTGCTCCTGATGCCACCTCCAGGCTCTATCATTGTGCTGCCCTGTGGAATCCTGCTGCTACTGATGCCACCTTAACACTATATCATTGTGTCACTCTGCAGGCTCCTGCTGCTACTGATGCCACCTCCAGACTCTATCATTGTGCCACCCTGCGCGCACCTGCTGCTTCTGGCACCACCTGCACACTAAATCATTGTGCCACCCTGCGGGCTCCTGCTGGTGCTGCTACAGATGCCACCAACAAATGATATCATTGTGCCATTCTGCGGGCTCCTGCTGCTACTGATGCCACCTTCAAACTGTGCCACCCTGCGGGCTCCTGCTGCTGCTGCGGATGCCGCCTTCACACTATATCATTGTGCCACCCTGCGGGCTCCTGCTGCTGCTGCTTCTGATGCCACCTTCACAGGACCTTCATTGTGCCACTCTGCAGGCTCCTGCTGCTGCTACTGATGCCACCAACACACAATATCATTGTGCCACTCTGCAGGCTCCTGCTGCTGTTGTTGCTACTCATGCCACCTTCACACTATATCATTGTGCCACTCTGCGGGCTCCTGCTGCTGCTGCTACTGATGCCACCTCCAGACTCTATCATTGTGCCACCCTGCGGGCTCCTGCTGCGGATGCCACCTTCGCACTTTATCATTGTGCCACCCTGCGGGCTCCTGCTGCTGCTGCTTCTGTTTACAGCTACACAGCTGTTTAACCCCTTCCTTACAACAATTGCAATGCACATCTTCAGGAACCTTTGATCCTTTGTCTCCATTGTGCCACCCTGTGGGCTCCTGCTGCTGCTGCTTCAGTTTACAGCTTCACAGCTGTTTAACCCCTTCCTTACAACAATTGCAATGCACATCTTCAGGAACCTTTGATCCTTTGTCTCCATCTCTCTTTTCCATCTTACTAATGGCCTCCTCAAATACACACATAAGCTTGGCCATCATGTGGAGCCTCTTAGATGTCTGGTTCAGTACACTGCGCTTAGCAATATGCAACTTATCATAGGAACTCGCCTGCTCTACCAGGGATTCCCATAGCAGCTCAATAGATTCCTCTTTCTTAGATAACACAGGGTTAAACGAACTACATTTACTCAACTTTTCAAAAATCACATGTTCCACTTTGCCAGTCATTGTATCCCTGCGATCTGTGTTACTCCTGTACTAAGGACTATACAAAGCAAAGACCCTCACACACCTGGAATATCTATAGGTACACGTATAAAGTCTACTATATTATAATAAGTACTATGTTATAATTACTCTTATAAAGTTATATACATACACAGAAAGCACACACAATATATGACCTGGTTCCTTAGGTAAGTGCTATTCATCCAAGTGGGCGGCCAGGAAGCAAGAGAGCTTGATTTCTGTTTCTTCCACCTTAAATATCCCTCTGTGTAGTCCCTGCCCACCCCCTTATAACTCCACCCTAAGACCCTCTCAGGATAGATCCCAGTGTGTGCAGGGAATCTCACACCTGGTTCATGGTGGCTTCTTACTGTTCAAAGCCTTTTGATATGTTAATGACCCAATGGCTTCAGTACACACTGACATCTCACCACAGAATATCAGTGACTGTGGTCACTATATACTGTATCCATTTACACTATATGTAATATATATAATAATAGAGCAGAGGGTCCAGTTATGAATAATGTCCTCTGTAACAACATGGAAGTGAAGAGTGAAGCGATTCTAAGAGCGGCGGCTGTCTTATGCAAGTCATACTAAAACAGCATTGTTTGAATCCCAAACCATGCTCCCATATGCACAACGTTCTACAACATCCTACAGGCTCTCTGCAGCCAGGAAATACCTGTTTTTTAACGTGATTCGTCATGATTCGATTCAGACTGAAACAAATTTTTTCAAAAAATTTGGCTAATCGAGACGAACTGAATTTTAACAAATTCGCCCATCTCCAGTCACACACAAAAGAAATCCACAGCAAAGTAGGGATGTCAAGGACCCCCCTTGCGAGGCTCCTTGTACATGACAGACCTTTTAACTCTGTCCATCTTTGAACCCCAAACAAACTTGAACACGGTCAAGGTAATAGCCTTGCTGACTTCAGCCGTGGGTGGCCATGTCTGTGCCGTGTAGTGTAACACAGGCAGCACCTCGTTATGCAGGACCAGTGCTTTCCCCATGATGGTAAGCTGTCTGACTGCCCACAGTCCAATCCATTGGTTTACCTTGTCCAAGCATTCTTTCCAAGACTTCATGGCTGCTCCGTCTTTCCCAAACCCCCAAAACTTTGATGAAGTCTTGCTGGATGGAGAAGGGAAGAGGTGCAGAGGAAGCCGGATGCCAATGCCCAAAGAGCATGACCTCTGACTTCTTGCAGTTTATCTTTGCCCCCGAAGCTTGTCCGAACAGCTCACACGTCTGGGCAAGCTCTGTCACCGAACGCTGGCCTGCGCAGAAGACGTCATGTCGTCCATGTAGAGCGAGCACTTGACCTAGGCATGTCCTGGTCCCGGTGCGATGATCCCTCTGATCTCTCCTTTCTGCCGGATAGATTCTGCGAACAGCTCTAAGAGAAAAGGTGAAAGAGGACAGACTTGTTTAACCCCTGAAAGGGTCTGCAATCCTGCGGTCTGCGATGCCGCATTTTTGGTCCAGATGAATGATCTTCCCAATGACGACCTTCAGTTTGTTTGCTAGGACCTTTGCCAGGATCTTGTAGTCCACGTTGAGAAGCGAGATGGGATGCCAATTCTTCAGGTCACACCTCTCTCCCTAACGCTTGTACAGGATTGTGATCATTCCTTGCCTCAGTGATGGCGGTATCCTGGCCTCCACCACCATCTCCTCAAAGAGCTCCAGCAAGTCCGGGCAGATGAGGTCCCTCAGCACTACATAGAGCTCTGCAGCTCAGTTAGGGGCATGTGGCTGGCTTGGACTTTCCTGAAAAAGAAAGAGTTGCACTTCTCACCCTTCGTCAGGTTGTCCATTTTGGCATGAAAGATGATTCGCCTGGATTCCTCCTAAAAGTGACTTTTCAGATGCTTCTTGTTCAGACAAATGAGTGTCAGACTGGGTATCTACAGAGTCCTTGTAATCAAAAAAATGTCGTTTAACAGTTAAAGCCCTAACAAACCGGTTCACATCAAGTAAAGTATCAAATAAATCAAACTTCTTAGAGGGCACAAAATTAAGGCCCTTCTCCAATACATCAATTTGGTTTTGGGAGAAAACACTAGCAGATAAGTTCAGGAAGCTACTCTCTACCCAATATAGCTCTGATTATAATAGGGTAGTCAATGTCCTTAAACAAAATCTCCCGATATTATACCAGGACGACAAACTTAGAGCCATCTTAAAGAACGGGTGTAACTTTGTGTCCAGAAAAGGACAAACCCTTGGGTCTATTCTCTCTCCGAGCTTATTTACCAGCGATAATTCCCATCCGAAAACTTGGCTCGACACCAAGGGCTTTTTTCGTTGCGGCACATCTCGATGTAATGTTTGCATTTATTCTAAATGTGCTGATCACTTTTTTTCTATTAATGAAACGTGCAAATATCCTATCAAAATGTTTATTAACTGTGATACAACATTTGTTGTTTACATCATTGAGTGTACCGAATGCAAAGTCCTCTATGTAGGATCTACCACTCGTAAACTGAAGACTAGGATAGCGGAACATCTAAGGGACAGCACAAAAGATCTATCTTGTAACATGTCAGGTGCCTCTAGGCACTTTGCAAGTGTACATTCAGGTGAAACAGGCACATTTCGTTTTTTGGGCATAGAAAAAAATTGTTCCCCGAAAAGAGGAGGCAACAAAAAGAGTGTGTTATTACAGAGAGAGGTCCTCTGGATATTTAGGCTAGGAACACGTTTTCCGACTGGCCTAAATTTCAGAACGGACTTCTCATATTTCTATTGAAAAACCTCCAACATATCAGTGTCGATTCTTTTTCCCAAATCATCAGTACTTACCCTTTGTTGTACTTTGTAATCTGACTACTTTTGAAATGCTACTTTTGTGACCAAATCTGCTTTACTTTGGCACTTTGGCACCTATAAGTCATTTTTCTATAAGATATTTTGTATTCCTATGTTAAAGCCTGTACGACGATGATTAATATATGTACAAATTTCATTGTACTGCTTGTTCGGGGATTATGTATTCCACACGCCCCTTTCGCTGATGCAATGTATCACATGATACAGCACGTGACGCACACGCCCATCCATTGACGTAGTGCATCACATGATCCGTACACACCCCTAGGCTGTGATTGGTAGTTGTTGCTTTTAAATTGATGAGATGATGTATTGTTTGTATGCCATGACTAAGGGCACAAGTTGCCCGAAACGCGTCGGCTGTTGCCTGCTTATCACACCATGTTTTTAATCCTATTGGAATAAAAGTCACGTTTTGTGGAAGTGCTGCGATAAGTCTTTCTTCTTAAGATCCAATTTCCACGTCCGGGTCCCAGCGGACATCGCTCCTTGCACTCCAGGTGTGCTGGATTCACACACACAACCTTACCCTACAGTGCCGGAATCTCAAGGCTGCCAGAAAGGGTGAGCCGCACGCACTTTTTTCATATTTTTGATACATTAATAGATGTAAAAATGCAATTTTAAGTTTCTCAACATGTATAAATAAATATAAAAACAAACAATTGTTAAAATGATATACATCACGTTACCCATTTGAATAGTGCATATTTATAGTGGCATATCTATATGGCATCTATTTATTGCAAGGAAGTATATAAAAAATATATAAAAGAGGGATTGTAAAGAAATAGAAACTGCTCACAGAAAGCACTTAACTTCAAAATCTGCATTGAGACCTAGAGGGAGTAGCGTTTTTAATTGAAAAATCCAAACCGACTCCATCTGGCTGATCGTTTTCTGTCTTCTCGCCTCCACTGTGGGGATATTCGCTCAAGGCTAAAGAAAGAGGTACCTATGGGGGTTTTATTATGATGGTTCACATAATGTGCAGATAAGGAATGATCCAGCTTGCCTTTTTTAATATTCCTAAAATGCTCACTTATTCGAGTTTTTAATTTTCTTATGGTCCTCCCCAAATATTGGGCAGATGATCATATATACAACTCCACTTATGTCACAGGTAGCAAAGTGTTTTATATTCAAGTTTTGTTGATTTTCTGATTACGTGAATCTGTGAATACCCTCAGTGCAAGAATTACCTGCAGTTCTACAAGCCTTACAGTGTAGGCAATTGTAAAAACCATCGTGTACAGTCTCCCACGTAAACCAACGTGGGAACCTATGGTTCACACAAAAATTCCTTAGATCTTTCCGAATTTCATCTGTAATTCTACTTCTAAGTCCTCTGACATCCATATGCTGAAATAAAATACTTATCATATGTTTGCATCTTGAAGAAAAATAATAATCACTTTCCTGTATATCTTCCGCATCAAATTCCACAAAATCACAAATTTCCACAAAATCCACGAATTGGCTTTCTCCAAATAGGGGCCAAAGATACAAGGTTCTGATTTTTCTTCTCTTCTTCTTGCACTTTTCCCTTCAGGGACATTCCCTTCCATTTTCCTTTTCTCAGGTTCCTTTTTCTCCTCCACCTTCCTTTTCTTAGATTCCTTTTTCTCCTCCATCTTCCTTTTCTCAGGTGTCTTAACCAACCTTTTAACACCAGATTCTTCTTTTTCCCTTTCCCTTTTAGGACAATTCAGGAAGCGATGGCCAGAGCCACCACAAAGATTACACTGGGGACTCCGGTCACAATCCCCCGCCACATGACCTTCTTCCTCACATCTGGTACACCAGTCACTGTCACATTCTTCTTTCGTATGTCCATATTTTTTTCAACCTTTACAAAAATTTCCCATTCCAGTGAAAAAAAGTTCCCGATCTTAAATCTGCTGGGCGGATAAAGTACTTTACCATCCGAGTCTTGTTTGAAATGCACTAAAAATTTCCACTTGGTGAGCCAATTTCCGTATTCATTAAAAACTTTTCCTTTGGCTTCAATTTCATTGCAAAATCTAGAAAGAAACAACATAATGTCCTTCTCTGCTATATAAGGACTGAACATCCGTACTGTCAGGATTCTCTTCTTTGGGAAGTGAGGAATCACATCTATCCCATTCAAAATTTCTTCATCTTTAAATCCTTTGAATTTCCTCCAAAATAGATTACAGTCCTCCTCAGAAGCAAGGAGGTTGAAAAGGCCCCTCCTCCAAAATTCCAGAGCAGAAAAAATCCGTCTGGTCTCAAACTTCATTAGATTTTCCAGAATCTCATGATATAGGTGAGTCGAAGAATTCTCCTTCTTTCTTCTTCAAAAAAGACAAACCGAACTCCATTTTTTTATCTTTCTGGAACCTCCTCCGCAAACACCATCACTGCTCCTGGCTCAGATAACCCTCACCAACTTCTGATGACAGGTATGTTGATTGCCTCGGGCCTATTTCCTCCACCCCAGTAGGGGGGGTTAAGACCTGACCGGGTGGAGACTTCCGGGGCGGCGCTATTTCATTATCGACTCCAGAGCCTGGTGAAAGCAGTGCTACGGGGGATGTTTAAATGTATGCTGTGGAGAAACTGCTTATCATGTACGGGAGATCGCTTAAAGCTACAGAAGGAGCCGTGTGATTTGCAGCTGGGCTTGGTTGACAGCTAAGCCAGAAGGCTGTAGGACGCAAGCAAAGTGTTGAAAAGTGCTCCAGGGAAAAGTAAAGTTGATTTTGAAAGTTTTTCCTCGTGTAATGTGCAATTGGGACTCCTCCATCAAGAAAAAAAAAAAAGCCCTAGGAGAAATTAAGAAGCTTGCTGCACAGCTAGTGGAACAGGTCGT
Source organism: Engystomops pustulosus (assembly GCF_040894005.1). Lineage (NCBI taxonomy): Eukaryota > Metazoa > Chordata > Amphibia > Anura > Leptodactylidae > Engystomops > Engystomops pustulosus. The sequence goes on along the minus strand of NC_092418.1, from coordinate 60,694,501 downwards.
ATGATCATAGAAAAAGTAATATATGTGCTGATTGTATTGTCGGTGCCTCTAAGAAAATTATTATTGGCAATAAGAGTTCTTGAGAGTAATGTCAGTGAGGAAATTTTTTTTTTTTTTTTCTGACTGACGCCTTAAAGATCTTGATCATTTGCACGCGATATTGTAAGAAAAGAAAAGGGGAAAAAGTGTTTTTTTTTTTTGCTGCTTTTTTTTTTTCCCTTTGTTCACCCCCACCTTTGCAAAAGCGCGTGCCCCTGCTGTGGTTTTACTAACTCCACCAATTTCTAGCAGTTTAAGGCAAGGGTTGGTGATGGTTATAACCATTCCCACAAGCTTTCAACTTCTAAGATAAAATTGACAAATTAACACTTGGACTTCTCTAATGCTTGAGGGACTTACTAACCAAATCCCCAACTTCCTGATGGACCACTGGATGGACTAACTAACCTTCTAACAACTTTATATACGGACTGAGGAACAGGGAAGGACTATAATATTTCTGCTAACTCACTAACCTTCTGAACAACTTTAAGGACTTTCTGTGTATTTTTTTTTTTTTTTTGCTTTTTTTCAGAATAAGAGTTAACGGTTGTATATTGAATAACAAATGTTTGCTTCCTGTATTACTTTAAAGCTCAATGTGAAGTTGGCTGGTTGTATATCAGCAGATTATGTAAGGGATTGCAACAATTAGTGGAGTGCAGATATTATAAGCATTGTAGCAAACTATTACTAGCTACCATCAAAGTTAGAAAGTTAGTTAGGGGGCAGACACAGGCATTGGGGGGAGAATAAAGGTTAAAAGTTTAGGGTTTTGTTTTTTTGTTTTTTCTTTTCCGTTTTTTTTTTCTTTTGGTTCAGTTTTTTTTTTTTTTTCCTCTCTTCCCCATCTCTCTTCCCATCTCAAAGATCCTACTCTGTAAACAATCATGCCTGGCAAAGGGAATTTGACAAGTAAAAAGGTGGATACTTCCCGACGGGAATCAACAAAGATTACCCCAGAGAAAAAAACTGATCCCCCAAAAAAGAGTAGTTGTGAAGGAGCCCAAAATGAAGAGAATTCTCAGAACATAAATGTTAAAGAACTAGCAGAGGCAGTGGCTAAGGAAATCTTAGCAACTTTATATTCTGCCAACAACTCCGCTGTGAAGAAGGCTATGCAAAAGGTGAATGTGGAATTGGACCAACATAACGAGAGAATTGAATATCTGGAGCAGAAGCTGTCGACTATAGAGGATGAAGTGGAGAACCTCCATTTTCAACTAAACGAGATGCATAAAGAGAAGGAGCAAATTTGAGAAAAGTTAACAGACCTTGAAAATCGTTCAAGATTGAACAATATTAGGATAGTGGGAATACCTGAATCAGTACCCTCTGAAGAACTAAAAAAAATTATCTCTAAGGACATACCAGAGCAATTAGGCCTAGGTAGAACTGTTAAAGTCGAAAGAGCACATCGATTGGGACCAAAGAGCGAGACACGGCAGAGGCCGAGAGTCGTCATTGCGAAGATCTTGGACTGCAGCGACAAGATGGATGTTATGAGATTATATAGAAAGAAAAAAGAACTGAAGGTAGAAGACTCTAAAGTATTATTGTTCCCTGACTATTCTGCAGATACCAGTTCAAAGAGAAAATTATTTGCTCCCTTATGCTCCAGATTATATAGAAAGGGGATCAAATTTAGATTACAAGTACCAGCAACATTAAAGATCTTTCAAGAAGGTGATGAAGTCAAATCTTTTTCCGACCCTAAAGAAGCAGAGGAGTACTGTAAGAAGCATCTGAACATAGATTGAAGAGAAAATTGCGACAAAGGTAGAAGCAAATGGAAGATGGGGGGAGAGCGGGTCCTTTTTTTTTTTTTTTTTTTTTTCTGTTTTCCTCCTTTCAAATTTGGTTATATTTCTTTAGGGACAGAGCATCTGTTGCTGGGTGGTATGTAATTGACTCCTGTACCGATAAGGAGATCTCCAATTTGAACAAATAAGTTTAATTAGCTTGCAGGAGATATATTAGGAGTGGGGATGATATCACCCAGTAAGATTATGAGGACAGCTAAAGTAAAATGTATTTACTTATTCATTTATTTTTTCCTCACTGCCATTTGCTAAGATGCAGAGGAGGGAGGTTGGATAGTCGATGAGGAAGATAAAGAGACCATTAGGGAAAAACGGAAGTCCTTATGGAAGTAGGAGGGCAATGGGGTGGGGAGGGAGGGGGGGGGGGAGGGAATCTGCTCTGGTGTCAAAAACTCTATCGTAATAATCTATAAAAATTCAGCACTAAAATGAGTCCACCAAATCTAAAGGTGACATCATGGAACGTGAGAGGTATTACAACCCCAGCCAAAAGGCAAAAAATTTTAAACCATTTAAAGAGATTAGATTCTGATTTAGTTCTACTCCAGGAGACTTATTTAGTTGATAAAGAAATTCAGAAACTAGAAAGGGGATAGGTAGGAAAGGCTATAGGACAAGGAGTAAGGAAAAGGAAACAAGGGGTGATAGTTTTGGTGAATAAATATTTGAGAGTTGAGATTGTCTCTGTGGAATATGGTATTGAGGGTAGAGCTATGAGAATTCTATTAAACTATGAGTCCTATCCTATTATGATCTATAATATTTATGCCCCCAATGACAGGAAAGAGAATGAAAATTTTATATCCCATCTTGTAAATTGGATTGTTAAAGATGATACAGAGTATAAAATAATAGGAGGAGATTTTAATAGAATAATTAACCATATGCTGGATAGAACAGAACGAGCCACAAAGAAGAATGAAAACTACCTGGAAGACCCTGTAATGTTAAATCTGCTGCAACTCACCGGAGTAATTGATTCATGGAGAACTAGAAATCCCACAGGGGAGGAATATACTTATTTTTCAGGGGTACATAATGTATGGTCAAGGATTGATTATCTGTTTCTTTCCTCTTCTCTAGGGAAAGAGATCTCTCACACAGAAATATTAGATATTGTGATATCTGACCACGCGCCCATACAACTGTCATTGCGGTTACCAGGAAAGAACCAGGGATGGGGATTTTGGAAATTTCCTAGGGGGGTTAGCCGTGATAAAGAATTTAAACAAATGCTGTTAAGAGAATGGGAAAATTATTGCCAGGATAACGCTGAACAAAAAACATACCCAACTTTATATTGGGAAGCGGCCAAAACAGTTATTAGGGGAAAAATTAGATCATATGTCGCAGGAACAAGGAAAAAAGATGCAATAAAACACAAAGACCTAGAAAAGAAATACAGAGAAGCAGTGTTAGCTTTTAGGGCAGCTCCCAATGTTAGCAATCGTAGATCAATGTATGATAAGAAAGAACTATTAGAACATCATATAGATTTGACTCAGAAGAGTTTTCGGAGAGCTAAGGAAAAGAATTTGTTTAATAATGGCAATAAAACAGGAAAAATGCTTTCTAATCTGATAAAGAAGGAAAAAGGGAGAGACTATATTGGCGCAATGCGAGATGGTAAGGGAGAATTGACAAGCGACAGGAACAGGATAAACCAGATAATGGCAGAGTATTATGACAAACTATATAAAGAAAGGAGGGAGGATGAACAACAAATGGACATCTTTTTAGAAGATGTGGAGTTGAATGTATTAACCCCCGAGCAACAAGAAAAGCTATCACTCCCTATACAATTAGATGAAGTTACTAAGGTAATTAAGTATCTGGCCAAAAATGAAGCCCCGGGACCAGATGGTTACTCCTCTGATTTTTATAAAATAATGTATCCCCAATTAGCTCCCCTACTAACGGAGGTGTATAATAAATTGTTTTTAGAAAGGGCAGAATTTAAGACAGGTAACCTGGCCCATATTAAAATTATACCTAAAAACAAAGGTGACCCCAAAGACCCAGGCTCATATAGACCTATTTCTCTGATAAATATCGATATGAAAATATATACAAGAATCTTGGCAAATAGGCTAGCCGAAATGATCCCAGGATTAATACATTCCTGCCAGAATGGCTTTGTGAAGGGCCGTCATGGAGTAAAAAATGTGCGCACAGTTATGGCGGTACTGGACTGGGTCAGGGCAAGGCCAACGGAAAAGAAAAACAAAGCAATAATTTCAGTCGATGCTGAAAAAGCATTCGACAGCGTGGCCCTGCCCTGGCTCAAGAAAGTTATGCTTAAAATGGGAATAGGGGGAGGGGCCGGAGCCTGACCGCTGAGCGAGACGGCCGCATGTGAGTGAGCTCCCGCTGTGGAGGTGTATGATCCTTCAGATAGCAACAGTAAACTTCCAGCAGAGATGGGGAAACCTTCCAAGGAGAGAGCGGGGGAGAGAGTGGAGACCCCCAGATCCCGAAAACATCAAGGAGACCTTGATAAGTACCTGAAAAAGAAGCTGGCAACCCCTCCGGAACTGGGGCGCAAGATGGCGCCGGAAGACACGCGCGACTCTGATGCACCAGAGGAATCAGATCTGGACAGCGTGGCGGGAAATAGCGATGCAGAGGTACCTCTTTCCAGATCTTTTCTTAAAAAGACTTTATTTCAAGCCTTAACCCCAGTAGCCAAAGAGCTATCAGATCTCAAGACTGAGATAAAGCAGATAGGGAGAAGAGTAGAGGCGTTAGAAGAAACACAGGACGCCATTATCAATCACAGTGCAGCTATGGAGGAAGGATATAAAGCACAACTGAGAGCGATAAACTCTGCTTTCTCTCTCCTAGAAGATCAGGAGAATCGGAGTAGGAGAAAAAATGTAAGAATAAAAGGGGTTCCAGAGACAATAACACATGATGAATTGCAGAAAGCTGCTATCGACATGTTTGCTGATCTTTTAACCCCTGCAAGGGCAGAGCAGATACGCATAGAACGTATACATAGAGCACTGAGACCAGTACCCAAACATGATGACCCACCTCGAGATGTAATATGTGGGCTGCTAAGTTTTGTAGATGCAGCGGCCATCCTAAGAGCAGCACGAGAAAGAGGAGATTTCATATTTAGAGGAGACAAGATCAGCTTCTTTCAGGACTTAGCATCGTCCACATTAAATAAGAGGAGAATGCTGAAGCCTCTCACAGATTACCTAAGGAATAATAAGATTCTATTCCGCTGGCTGTATCCTTTTGGTCTCACATTCCAGTTCAGAGGGAAAAGATGTACTCTCCGATTCCCTGAAGACTTACTGCAAGCATGGGACATATTGGACATTAACCCTTTAGAGATCTCATCCTGGCAAGCAGTCCCAGAACACCTCCTAGAGCTTCCAACACTACCGCAATCCCAGCAATGGTCTGTAGTGGGTCCTACAAAGTCCCCAAGAACAAAGAAAGGGACATGAGTAAGAACTGTCTACTTGACATGAACATAACCGCAGATGGAAAGACCCCCTGTGTGGTAATACCTTCAACCTAACTCTCTTGCCTGAGTACACAAGAACATTTCTGTTATAGTATATTATAGGATCTGTTGTTGAGTTGATGACTTAACTATACCGTTTGTTATAGTTTTAGTGGGTAAAAAACTGTTCTCCCCTGAATCAAACACCTTCCTGATTAAAAAGGGAACCCTCCTGAAAGGCCGTATACACAGGTCCCTAGAGGACTGTTCCAATTTCCCCCCCTCTCAGCTGTGATCCCACAAATGGATCATGCCAATCCACCTCGATCAGGACATCACTTCTCCCCCCTTAGGCCAATACCCCTCCTTCCACCGAATAGCCAGGTGAGAGGTGTAGGTATTGTTCCTACAAATTCACATTTTCTTATCTGCCCTGTTGGGCTTCATTCTGCTTTACAGAGGCAGAGTGAGACACAGAAGGGTAAAAAAAATATGTTTCATGTTAAAAACGCTTCTAGTTCAGTTTTTACTAGTTCTAGTTACTACCCTAATTTCCTATCCCCAACAGATGTCATGGTACAATTTAACGATTTTAGAACAACTAGCCGATACAATATAGCTAATCAAAACTTCAGAAGATGACAACAATTAATATAACTTCATTCAACGTTAAGGGTTTAAACATCCCGCAAAAAAGGTCTCAGATCTTGACTTTAGTAAGGAAAATGAAGACAGACATTTGCTTTATACAAGAATCACATTTTAAAATGGGTAAGATTCCCAACCTACCCACATGCCACTTCAACCAATGGTTCCATAGTTGCCACACACAGGCAAGCAGAGGCGTTACCATAGCAATTAACAAAAAAGTCCCATTCAAACAAATATCAAGCTTTCAAGACTCTGATGGTAGATTCCTATTTGTTTTGGGTAAAATAGGCCCAACCAAAGTTACGTTGGCAAATTTATATGCTCCCAACACAAACCAAGTAAATTGGATAAGGGACACATTGGAGAAGCTGAATACTTTTGCAGAGGGCATGTGGATAGTGGGAGGTGACCTAAATATGGCTCTAAACCCAATCATTGACACATCTACTGGAAAGTCAGACCACTCACAGAGAGCTTTGGCAAATATCATGAAAACATTACACACTTACTCCCTATCAGATACTTGGAGAGCCTTACACCCACAGGTAAAGGATTACTCCTTCTACTCTCAAGTTCACCACTCATTCCAGCGACTCGATTATATATTCCTAAACAGTACCTATCTAGAAGCAATTAAAAAAGTTGAAATAGGCTCAATAACGGTCTCGGATCATGCGCCCGTAACCATCTCCCTTAATATAAACTCTCTTCCCCATCAGACAGGAACATGGAGATTAAACGAGACACTGCTTGACTCAGAGGATAAAATTAAACTCATAAGCGATAAACTTACCTCCTTCTTTAGTAGAAATGCCCCAGTAGACACGTCCATTTCCAACAACTGGCAGGCACACAAAATCTTCATCAGTGGCGAATTCATGGCACTAGGAGCCTATTATAAAAAACAGAAGATGAAAACTTTAGATGAAATTCTAGGAAAAATATACAAAATGGAATCTGCTTTTAAAAGGTCAAAATTGGAAGCTACTTTTAAAGATCTATGTATAGAAAGGAGTAAGCTAACAGACTTATTGAATGCTAAAGCAGCCAAAAACTATTTATACGCTAAATTCAGACACTACTCCCATGCTAACAAAGGAAATAAATTAATGTCCTTACTGATCAAAAAGCAGAAAGATTCCTCAACAATCTCAAGTATAGCCCAATCACCCACACAGAGCACAGAGAAAATCCAGGAAATAGCAGAGGAGTTTAAAAAATTTTATGAGCAATTATATAACTTAACCCCCCAACATGACCCAGAGGACCCTCAAACAACCACCCTCATTCAAGCATTCCTAAATAAAATTAACCTACCTAAGGTAGCACAACCAGACATAGATGACTTGGTTAAACCAGTCACAAAAGAGGAGGTAGAAAAAGTCCTACAGTCAATGCCCCCACATAAGGCCCCTGGCCCGGACGGCCTACCAGCCACATACTACCGCAAACTGGCACACGTACTCCTTCCACACCTGACAGATTGGTGTGAAGCACTAAGAAAAGGAGCTCTATTACCGCCTCAGGCTTTAGAAGCAACTATCACGGTTATTCCCAAAGAGGGTAAAAACCCTGCACTTTGCAGTAGTTACAGACCAATTTCGCTAATAAATGTGGACGTAAAAATTTGGGCCAAAATCCTCTCCACTCGAATTAATAAAATTCTTCCTAAACTTTTAAATACGGAGCAGGCTGGATTTGTGCCGGGGAGAGAGGGTAACCAGAATTCCACCAGAATAATTCACGCCATCGCACATGCAAAACAGCATAAAATTCCATTAATCCTTCTCGGCACAGATGCCGAGAAGGCATTTGATAGAATTAACTGGACTTTTATGACAAACACGTTAAAAAGATTTGGAATACCCCAACAATTCATTGACGCTGTGATGTCACTTTACACAAAACCCAGTGCTAGAGTGAAGGTTAACAATTTTTTCTCAGCACCCTTCCGGATCAAAAACGGAACAAGACAGGGTTGCCCTCTTTCCCCGTCACTGTTTGTTCTGGTAATGGAGACTCTACTACAATCATTGAGGGAGCACCCACACATACAAGGGCTAAAAATAGGAAATATAACGCATCTAAACGCAGCGTTCGCAGACGACCTACTAATGTTAGTAACAAATCCAAAGGAGGCCTTCCCCCACATAATGGACTTACTTAATGAATTTGGTTCTATTTCTAACTTTAAAATTAATTTCACTAAGTCTGAAGCGCTTAATGTTTCAGCTCCTAGTAAAACAATCTCAGAGCTTCAGGAAAACTATCCATTCACCTGGCAGACTAGCCAATTAAAGTATTTAGGAATAAATATCACAAAAGACCCCTCAGACCTATTTGCTGCGAATTACAAAACCCTACTGAAATCAATAGACAAATACCTGAACTCCTTGAATATCCCTTATGTTTCCTGGATGGGTAGGAAAAACCTTTTGAAGGCTTATATAATGCCAAGACTACTCTATCTACTTCAAATGTTACCCTTACACATCCCAAAACGCTACTTCCAACTAGTGCAAGTGTCATTTCGTAGATTCTTATGGCAAGGTAAGGGTGCTAGGATAAAGTACTCACGGCTTACACAACACAAATCAAGAGGCGGCATGGGACTACCCGACCCTCTGATATATTACAATGCAGTCCATATTAAAAGGTGGCTTCAGATAAATGCGCCTTCAAATAGGATACTAGGTTCAGACATAGAACTTGTAAGTGTGACAGATGAGCAACTAGCTTGGGCCTGGGGAATCACGCAAATGTTAAATAGAACTCCGCAAAACTTGCTGACCAAAGGTACACTTTCAGTCATGAGGCAACACAGCTCCCTCTTATCCTCCCCATCACCGGTGATGCCAGCACGCCTTCTTCCCTATTACATCCAACCCTCGGTCGTTAATATTTCAGAGATTTGGAACAAACTGGATCTCATTCCAACCAGTGATATTCTAGAAAAAGCTCATAGTAAAGAGGAACTAATGAAACTTATGAATGGTTTCTTTCCTGACATGCATTTTATACATAAGATTGAATTGAACAACTTTGTGAGACAAATAGCAGAAAAAATTCAGGGGCCCAAAGAAAACACATGGTTAGAAGACTTAATGAGTAAACCGTTGAAACCCAAAGGTTTAATCTCTGTGATATATAACAAACTACTGGAGGACACTTTAGGGAGAGGGAAGCCTGACTACATTACCAATTGGGAAAAGGATTTGGGTTTAAATTTTAGTGAAATAGAGATTGCCAAAATTCATAGAAACTCTCATGGCTTCTCGGGTTGTGTGAAGGTCCAAGAGAGCTCATACAAAATAATGACCAAATGGTATAGGACTCCAAAAACTCTTAACCAAATGGGCCTGACCCCACACAACAGGTGCTGGAGATGTGATGGAGCAATAGGCTCCCATGTCCATATATTCTGGTCTTGTCCAGGGATCCAAAAATTCTGGAAAGATGTGAATAGGATAACTAATCAGATAACATCCCAAGCTATACTATTAACTCCAGCAAGTGTCCTCCTATGGTTACCCAATAAAACATGGTCGCCTAACAAACAAAACCTAGCTTCTGCACTAATACAAGCAGCGAAAATGCTGATACCCTTATACTGGTTGAGTAAGACGCCCCCTCCAATCCCGGAATGGCTTAATAAGGTCGATCAAATGTGTAGGCTGGAGGAGCTGACAAGTTGGGCCGACAGAAAGCATGATACATTTATTAAGATGTGGGCCCCCCACATTTAGGAAAAAATGAAGAAGAGGTATGCTTATCTTCTCTAAAAAACCCTTGGTATACAACTTACATGACATGACTAATTGCGAACTAACATTTTAGGTTCTAGTTACAAAATTAACTGGATATAGAAATTTGACATCTGTAACCTTTCTACCCCAACTCCTCTCCCCACCCTCCCCATTTCTTTTACTTACCTCTCCCCCCTTTTTTCTCTGTTCATACAAGTTAGTATTATCTGCTAATGTACACAAATGTAATTGCTTTTGTTGACTTATTCAATTATTTCATGCTGTATGTGCACAATTGATGCTTGGAATCAGGAGAAGAGGTCCCTGCGTGTTCCTCGCCTCCTATCATTGAACATACTTGTAAAGTTTGAGTTATATAATAAAAAACTTTTAAAATCAAAAAAAAAAAAAAAAAATGGGAATAGGGGGTTATTTTTTTAGAGCTATTGAAATGATGTACAGCAAGCCACTAGCACAAGTAATAACACAGGGGGTTATGTCACAACAGTTTTTATTAGGGAGGGGGACACGGCAAGGCTGCCCCCTCTCGCCATTATTATTTAATTTAACTTTAGAACCACTAGCCAGGAAGATACATAATGACAAGAATGTAATGGGTATAAGGTTGGGCAGTAAAGAAGTTAAAATGACTTTGTTTGCCGATGATTTATTATTGTTTATAGGAAATGTACAGGGTGATATACACAAGATTATTAATTTGTTAAAAAGCTACGAAGATATTTCCGGGTATAAAATCAATATGCACAAAACAGAGGTGTTATTATTGGATAGGGGGGGAGGATCTGTCCTGGAATAAGGATTGGGGGTTAAAAATTGTGAAGAATAATTTTAGTTATTTAGGGGTCAGATTAGATAGAGACCCTATAAAAGTGTATCGGTTAAATTACACAGGGTTGTTAGAAATTATAGCTCACGATTTAAAAAGGTGGATGGATCTTCCGCTTTCACTATTTGGCAGGAAAAATTTAATTAAGATGGTTATCTTTCCAAGGTTGTTATATACAATGCAGTTGCTCCCTTTGTTACTTAAACATAAAGATGTAATCAAATTAAATGGTATGTTTCAAAATTTTTTATGGAGAAATAGGAGGAGTAGAGTATCTATTAAGTATTTGCAAAAATCACAAGGTATAGGTGGACTGCCATTCCCCAACATAAGAACATATAACATAGCCTGCATTATGAGATTTGTGGCACAATGGTTAAATAAACAGGACAAGTTTGTAGACTTGGAGGTGGAAGAGAGCTTGACCCAACCTTTAACATTAGGGAGGTTTTTACATGAGAAGATTGTAAATTTGAAGACTCCAGGTAAAGCCTCTATTCTCTTAACCCCTTAAGGACGCAGCCATTTTACAGCTTAAGGCTCAGCCCGATTTTTTGGATTCTGACTTGCTTCGCTTTATATGGTTATAACTTTTGAACACTGTTACTTATCAAAACGATTCTGAGATTGTTTTTTCCCCACATGTTGTACTTCATTTTAGTGGTAAATTTTGGCAGATAAGTTTTGCGTTTATTTACAAAAAAAAGAAAATATGATAAATTTTTTGAAAAATTTGCCATTTTCGAAATTCTAAATCATTGCGTTTTCAGGCAGATAGATTTACCACCTAAATAAGTTGCTGAATAACATTTCCCATTTGTCTACTTTACATTTTCATAATTTCTGAAATGTCTGGATAATTTATTTTGATGTCACGCGGCTTACAAATAGAATATCACTTTTCCGGATTTTCAGAATTGACTATTTTGGGGATAAATACAGTTTTGAATGAAATTTTACATATTTAGCATCAAAACCCCCTATATAATCTACCCATTTTCAAATCTGCACCCCTCAAGCTATCAGAAACAGCTTTTACGAAGATTGTTAACCCCTTGAGATCTTCATAGTAATTGAATCAAAATGGAGGTGAAATTTAGAATGGTCATACTGTTCCCTTATACGTTCATTTAGCACTAAAATTTACACATTTCCAAAATATAAAAAGAGAAAACCCACCATACAATTTGTTCTGCAATTTCTCCTGAGTACAAAGACCCCCCACATGTGGCTGTGACTTGTTTTATGGGCGCACAGCAAGGCGCAGAAGGGAAGGAGGGCGCTGCAGCTGCCAGGATTTTAGTTTCCTCATTGGCCCCTTTTGAAGGCTATAAAATTTTCGCTTTTTCGTTATTGGGGCCATGTGACGGCATTTATTTTGCGGGATGAGATGCTTTTTCCATTGTTACCATTTTGGGGTTGGTATCACCTATTGTTGAAAATTTAGGAACTTTTTTTGAGGGCAGGAGTAGAAAAGCATCAATTCTGTACTGGATTTTTGACTTTTTTTTTTTTGGTGTTCACCGTATAGACTAATAATCATGTTATCTTTATTCTATGGGTTGATACGATTACGGGGATACCAGACATGCATATATTTTCTTACGTTTTACTAAATTTGTCAAACAAAACCCTAATGTGGGGAAAAATCTATAATTTTTGTATTGCCATCTTCCAAGTGGCATAACTTTGTTACGTTTTTGGCTACGGAGCTGGTTGATGGCTTGTTTTTTGCGGGACATGTTGTACTTTGCACCAGTATCATGTCGGAGTACACATGGTTTTTTGGTCGCATTTTATAGCATTTTTTGTGGGATTGAAAAGGTAAAAATCATAATTTTTGGAGGGTTTATAACAGTTTTTTTTTACGGCGTTTATCGTGGGGGTTCAATAATGATTTACTTTTATTCTACGGGTTGTTACGGACGCGGTGATACTATATATGTGGGGTTTGTGTTATGATTTAGACTTTTTTTTTGAGTTATATGTCTCTTTATATGTTTTGGGGGTTTGGGGCATTTTTAGTGATTTATGACTTTATTTTTTTATTGAATAACTTTTTTTTTTACTTTTTCACTTTTATACCATGGGATATGAACAAGCAATCCTCTGATTGCTTGTTCATGATAATATTCTGCAATACTCAGTATTATCAGTGTCAGCCTATGCACTTGCATAGGCTGGCACTTTGCCAGTAAGATGACGTCACAGACGCCATCTTACTGGCAATTCTTGCTAGTAACTCTGGGGTCCAGATCGGACCCCAGAGTTACTATAGCAACGATCGGCGCCCCCCGAAAATGGTTCGGGGGGGCCGATCGTGGGGGAAAGACCCCCCAGATACTTGTTAGATGCCGCGGTCGCGCTGACCGCGGCATCTAAAGGGTTAAGCACCCGCGATCGGAGACAACTCCGATCGCGGGTGTTACACTGGGGTGCCGGCTATTAGTTACAGCCGGCACCCCGTGTTTCCCGATGCCGGTTCGGCTCTGATCCAGAGCCGAGCCGGCATAAGCGCCGTGGCGGATATATCCGCCACTGAGCGCTAAGTCACTGCGCTCCGTGGCGGATATATCCGCCGCGGAGCGTGAAGGGGTTAAGAGATACAAGAGCTGTTTGGAAAACGATGAGGAGGAAATATCAGTTACCAGCGTATATATCGGGATATTTGTCCCTAGGAGATTTTCTTAACATGTGCAAATGGAAAGGAGAGCAGGGGTGGCTTGCAGCTTGGGAAAGGAAGGGTATTTTTAACATTCATGATTTAGTGGACATTAGGAAAAGGGAGATAAAAACATTTGAACAGATTAAAACAGATTATGGACTAAAAGACTCAGAATTTTTACACTACATGCAGATCAAGGGGAAGATCAAGGAGGAGGATCTGCTTGGAAAAATAGGGACAGGCAATTGGCAACAATTTAACAAAATTTTTGATGCGAAGGACGGCAACCCCTCAATTGCTATTATTAGAAAGAATATTTCATCCGATGAAGAGAGCCCATTTAAGGGGAAAGTGGCTAGCAAATGGTCTAAAGACATAATGGATAACATCTCAGAAGACGAAGTAGAGTACAGGATCTTGAAAGGTTGGAGGAATTTACAGAATATGACTGGTTCAGAATTATTAAGGGAAATGCAATGGAAAATATCAATTAGGGCATATAGGGCATTTAATATCCCATATGGAAAAAATATCTTAGGTTATAAGAATGAATGTCCTAAGTGTGGAGAAATGAATGCAAAATTAATACACTGCTTGTGGCAATGTCCAGCAGTTAGGAAATTATGGAATATGGCGGAGCAGTATTTAAGTTACATTCTGAGAGAATCAATTAAATTGGATGTATGGCGGTGTTTATTTCATCATTATAATTCTAATCATACTAAACATAAGGAAGAATTAATAAATTTGATGATATTAGCAGTTAAAAGAGTCCTAATGATGGAATGGATATCTATGTATATACCGACAATGATACAAGTTAGGAGGAAGTGGATGGAATATTTGTACTTTCAATGGTTGAGTAAAAACAGGAGGCACAAAAGAGAGAATGAGATTAAGTGGAAACGCAACTGGTTGCCAATTGTAAATCGCATCTTTTCTCAGGAATAAAGGGCTGTTTTCTTTGACATAATTTAGTAGGAAATATTGTAGTGAAATGTTTTAGTGGGTTCGCGACACCAGAGCAGAATATAAGAAGGGATGGGGGTGGCGCTGGAAGGGATGAAATGATAGAATAAATATTTATTGGATTGATGTATCTGTATATGATGCTAATTTGTATATTTATATAAGTAGACACCCAAGAGGGGTCGAAATTTATGTATTTGTGAAGTATTTTCTATATTCTATTAAAAAGGAACAAAAAAAAAAAAAAAAAAAAGAGTGTGTTGGGCATCCTCCTGACATATCCTTACAACTGAAAAAAAAAAAAAAAAAAAAAAAAAGACCTGACCGAACCCAAAACCGATCCCCCCAGGCCGAGGTGAAGGAGCAACCGAGGCACCTCTCAGCCAAGACCAAGGCAGCACAAATGAAGATTTTTTTTTAAGTTGGCAGTGTCAGTGACACCAACGCTCTACTCTCATTTTACGCATCATGCTTGCCAACGTCTTATTTTATACTTTTTAATCATAATAATTTTTATATTTTACAGAAATGAAATAACATACAAACATAAAATTAAAATTCTTACTTGCTATTCTCCTTCTATTTCAGATTCCTGCTTTCACAACAAAGACCACCAGTGCATTCAATACTTCCTGGTTAAGAGACGTAAGTTCTTTCCCTAATTAATTCCCTATAAACTCTCTCCGCTAACCAAGGTAGCAAAGAAATTCATCTGATCTTTCTTGACATCATCTATAATTTGCCTCCTAAATGATCTAACGTCCAAGTGTTGATATAACACCTTAACTAATTGACGACATCTCGAATAAGTAGCATCACTTTCTTTTTTAATCTCAAATTCCAACTCCACAAATTCAGGAATCTTCTGGGCTAATAATTAGAGATGAGCGAGCACTAAAATGCTCAGGTACTCGTTATTCAAGACGAACTTTTCCCGATGCTCGAGTGCTCGTCTCGAATAACGAGCCCCATTGAAGTCAATGGGAGACTCGAGCATTTTTCAAGGGGACCAAGGCTCTGCACAGGGAAGCTTGGCCAAACACCTGGAAACCTCAGAAAAGGATGGAAACACCACGGAAATGGACAGGAAACAGCAGGGGCAGCATGCATGGATGCCTCTGAGGCTGCTTAAAGGCACCATTATGCCAAAATTATGGGCAACAGCATGGCCATGACAGAGTGACAGAATGAAGCTAGATAGCATCTAAAACATCCAATAATTGACCCGGACACTATAGGGGACGGCATGCAGAGGCAGCGGCAGCAGCGGCAGGCTAGAGAGTGGCATGGCGACATACCCTAAATGGACTCAGGCTTCAAACCAATGGGTGGCAGAGAGGAACCAAAGGAGATGAGCAAGAAGCGCTGAAATTATTTCCTCTGTGAACAAAAGGTTGACGGTATATTTAGTCGATAACACAGCATGGTGGCGACATAGTGACCAAGTTCCATAACGTATCTGGTGAAACACCCGAAAAATGAGCCTGACACAGCTCGTTTGATAAGGGGACGACATTTGGAGGCAGCCATGGAGAGGACTTCCATGATTAAGAGCGACAGTATGGGGCATCCATACTGTGCTTCTATGATTGCAACTGCAGGTCTCCAGCATGGCGGCGACGGACGCGCCGAGTTCCACTATGTATGTGGTGAAACACCTGAAAATTCTGCCTGACACAGGGGAATGTAAACAGATGCGCAAGAAGCGCTGAAATAATATCGGTAAATGATAAAAGTTTGCCAGTATATTTTGTGGATTACACAGCAGGGTGGCGACAAAGTTAACAAGTTTGATGTGGAATGCCCTGTAATAGCTCTTGGGCGGTGTGCCTTTTATCGCCTAGGCTCAGCAGTTTGAGCACCGCCTGCTGTCGCTTAGCGACGGCACTGCTGCTGTGCCTAGAGCTACCGATTGATGGCGCCATGCCCACGGATGGTAATTCGGAGGAGGTGGAGGAGGGGTGGGAGGAGGAGGAGGTATAGTAGGCCTTTGAGACCTGGACCGAGGTAGGCCACGCAATCCTCGGCGTCGGCAGTATATGACCAGCCCCAGGGTCAGACTCGGTCCCAGCCTCCACCAAGTTAAGTGTATTAGCGTTCTTATAAGTTTGGGATATGGCGGGTGAGGGGAATGTAAACAGATGCGCAAGAAGCGCTGAAATAATATCCGTAAATGGTAAAAGTTTGGCAGTATATTTTGTGGATTACACAGCAGTGTAATCAACAGATGCGCAAGAAGCGCTGAAATAATATCAGTTAATCATTAAAGTTTGCCAGTATATTTTGTGGATTACACAGCAGGGTGGCGACAAAGTTAACTTTGATGTGGAATCCATGAAAACAACCCAAATTTCTGCCTGACACACCTCGTTTGATAAGGGGACGATGTATGGAGGCAGCTATATGGACGACTTTTGGAGGTAGCAATGGAGACAACATGTGGAGGCTGCTATGGAGACAATTTAATTTGGATAGTGCCTGTATGTGGCAGTCCAAAAAAGTTTTCAAACCAGAGGAGCAGGTAAGTGGCCCTCCAGAAAAACGAAATAGATTGAGTGCCTGTATGTGGCAGTCCAAAAAAGTTTTCAAACCAGAGGAGCAGGTAGGTGGCCCTCCAGAAAAATTGAATAGCTGGAGTGCCTGTATGTGGCAGTCCCAAAAATTGTTTAAAACAGAGGACCGGGTAGGTGGCCCTCCAGAAAAATTAAATGCAAGTACTATAGCTAGAGCCAGTGAGCCCTGTCAAAAAATAGCCAGTTTCCTCTGCTTTAGTGTACAAAGAGGAGGAGAAGGAGGAAAATGAGGAGGAGGAGTGCATAAATTATTCAGGTTGAGCTTCCTTCACCTGGTGGAGATTGGAAATTATGAGAATTCCAGGCTTTATTCATCTTAATAAGTGTCAGCCTGTCAGCGCTGTCAGTCGACAGGCGTGTACGCTTATCGGTGATGATGCCACCAGCTGCACTTAAAACCCGCTCGGACAACACGCTAGCGGCAGGGCAGGCAAGAACCTCCAAGGGGTACAGTGCCAGTTCGTGCCACATGTCCAGCTTTGAAACCCAGTAGTTGTAGGGAGCTGTGTGATCAATTAGGACGATGGTATGGTCAGCTACGTACTCCCTCACCATCTTTCTGTAAAGATCAGCCCTACTCTGCCGAGACTGGGGACAGGTGACAGTGTCTTGCTGGGGTGACATAAAGCTGGCAAAAGCATTGTAAAGCGTACCGTTGCCAGTGCTGGACAAGCTGCCTGCTCGCCTACTCTCCCTCGCTACTTGTCCCGCAGAACTACGCACTCTGCCGCTAGTGCTGTCAGAAGGGAAATACTGTTTCAGCTTGTGCACCAGGGCCTGCTGGTATTCATGCATTCTCACACTCCTTTCCTCTCCAGGGATGAGAGTGGAAAGATTTTGCTTGTACCGTGGGTCCAGGAGAGTGAATACCCAGTAATCGGTGCTGGAATAAATTCTTTGAACGCGAGGGTCACGGGATAGGAAGCCTAGCATGAAATCTGCCATATGCGCCAGAGTCCCAACGCGCAAGAATTCACTCCCCTCACTGGCCTGACTGCCCATTTCCTCCTCCTCCAACTCCTCTTCTTCTGCCCATACACGCTGAACAGTGAAGGACTGAACAATGGTCCCCTCTTGTGTCTCGCCAACATTCTCCTCCTCTTCCTCCTCATCCTCCTCCACCTCCTCCGATATGCGCTGAGAAACAGACATGAGGGTGCTTTGGCTATCAACAAGGGAATCTTCTTCCCCCGTCTCTTGTGACGAGCGCAAAGCTTACGACTTCATGCTGACCAGAGAGTTTTTCAACAGGCCAAGCAGCGGGATGGTGAGGCTGATGATGGCGGCATCGCCACTGACCATCTGTGTTGACTCCTCGAAGTTACTCAGCACCTGACAGATATCAGACATCCACGTCCACTCCTCATTGTAGACTTGAGGAAGCTGACTGACCTGACTACCAGTTCTGGTGGAAGTTGACATCTGGCAGTCTACAATTGCTCTGCGCTGCTGGTAAACTCTGGATAACATGGTTAATGTTGAATTCCACCTCGTGGGCACGTCACACAACAGTCGGTGAGCGGGCAGTTGGAGGCGGCGCTGCGCTGCCCTGAGAGTGGCAGCATCTGTGCTGGACTTCCTTAAATGCGTACAGATGCGGCGCACCTTCGTGAGCAAATCAGACAGATTGGGGTATGTCTTGAGGAAACACTGAACTATGAGATTTAACACATGGGCCAGGCATGGCACATGTGTCAGTCTGCCGAGTTGCAGAGCCGCCACCAGGTTACGGCCGTTGTCACACACAACCATGCCTGGCTTCAGGTTCAGCGGTGCCAGCCACAGATCAGTCTGCGCCGTGATGCCCTGTAATAGCTCTTGGGTGGTGTGCTTTTTATCGCCTAAGCTCAGCAGTTTGAGCACTGCCTGCTGTCGCTTAGCGATGGCACTGCTGCTGTGCCTAGAGCTACCGACTGATTGCGCCATGCCCACGGATGGTAATTCGGAGGAGGGGTGGGAGGAGGAGGAGGCATAGTAGGCCTTTGAGACCTGGACCGAGGTAGGCCCCGCAATCTTCGGCGTCGGCAGTGTATGACCAGCCCCAGGGTCAGACTCGGTCCCAGCCTCCACCAAGTTAACCCAATGTGCCGTCAGCGATATATAGTGGCCCTGCCCGGCAGCACTCGTCCACGTGTCCGTGGTCAGGTGGACCTTGTCAGAAACGGCGTTGGTCAGGGCACGGATGATGTTGTCTGACACGTGCTTGTGCAGGGCTGGGACGGCACATCGGGAAAAGTAGTGGCGGCTGGGGACCGAATACCGAGGGGCGGCCGCCGCCATGAGGTTTCGAAAGGCCTCAGTCTCTACCAGCCTATAGGGCAGCATCTCCAGGCTAATCAGTTTGGAGATGTGGACGTTGAGGGCTTGGGAGTGTGGGTGGGTTGCACTATACTTCCTATTGCGCTCCAGCATCTGGGGTATGGAGAGCTGAACGCTGGTGGATGCTGTGGAAGATCGTGGAGGCGAAGATGGGGTTTTCGCACGGGAGGTGTTTGGGCCGGGGTCCTGGGCAGAGGGCTGACTAGCAGATCACACAGGGGAAGGAGCAGTGGTGTGCCCGGCCGGAGGTGAACGGGCTTGGTGCCATTGAGTGGGGTGTTTAGCATTCATATGCTTGCGCATACTGGTGGTAGTTAAGCTAGTAGTGGTGGAACCCCTGCTGATCCTGGTTTGGCACAGGTTGCACATCACAGTCCGTCGGTCATCCAGTGTTTCTTTAAAGAACCTCCAGACTTCTGAAAATCTGTCCCTCTCCACGGGAGCTTGACTACGGGAAACATTTGGCCCTGATGCACCAGCTCTGACCCTGCCTCTCCATCTGGCCCCACCACTGCCTCTTCCAACCTGTTCTGCTATAGGACTCGCCTCCGTCTCAGAAGCACTGTGTTCACCCGGCCTATCAACCCAGCTTGGGTCTGTCACCTCATCATCCTCCGATCCCTCAGTCTGCTCCCCCCTCGGACTTCCTGCCCTGACAACAACTTCACCACTGTCTTACAACCGTGTCTCCTCATCGTCCGACACCTCTTTACACACTTCTTCCACTACGTCAACAAGGTCATCATCACCCACAGACTGCGACCGGTGGAAAACCTGGGCACTGGAAAATAACTCAGCAGCAACCGGACAAGTGGTTTCAGACTCTGGGAAGGGTCCAGAAAACAGTTCCTCAGAGTATGCCTGTTCAAATGCCAAATTTTGCTGGGAGGGGGCAGACTGGGGGAAGGAGGCTGAGTTGGAGGAGCTGGAGGAGTGCTGATTTCGGTGACATGGGTGGACTGCGTGGAAAACTGACTGGTGGACAAATGGCTAGAAGCATTGTCCACAATGCACGACATCATCTGTTCGCACTGTTCTGGCCTCAACAGTGCTATACCACGAGTCCCAGTAACTTGAGACATGAACCTAGGGAGTGTAGCTCTGCGGCGTTCCCCTGCTCCCTCATCAGCAGGTGGTGTCTCACCCCGCCTCTGACCTCTGCAGTAGTTGGACGCCCACGCCCTCATCCTCTACCTCTACCCCTAGCCCTCGGGTTCAACATTTTCAAAATTAAAGTGTAAACTGTAAATTTTTTTGTGTTTTGTTTTTTTGTTTTTTTGTGTTTTTTATTTTTGGGGGGTTTTTTTTTTTGGTTTTTTTGTTTTTTTTTAACAAAACGATCACAAGAAATCACACTGCAACCACAGAAGATGATGATGTTTGCTATGGCTAGTTTCTTACCTGCAATGACAGCACACAACAGGATTTTGTGCTGTGCCTGTGATGACTTTCAGTTTTGGAAAAAAAAAAATAGGCAGACTGTGCCTTATTCAATCAAACCCCTAATAAATTGTCCCTCTTAGGTGTTTGAGATGAATATGTGTGTCACTAAGAGCTAAATAGAACATTTGCAAGTCTCCCTGCAAATTCGTTACAATATGGTACTAGCTACACTACTAGTGCCACCAAGCCCAGCCACAAGCAAAGAAAAAAAAAATATTCTAGCCCTAACAAGGGCTGTTGGGTTCTTGTAGACTCACTCCTGCCTAACAGTAAGCTAATAAAACACCCTAACCAGGCCCGGCGCCAGCACCCGGCCAACCCAGGCAAGTGCCGGGGCCCCGGGGTACTGGAGGGGCCCCTGGATCAATTTTACCAGTGTCGCTATAAGACACTGGTACAATTGATCACCATCCGGATCTATCACTTTTCTGCCTCTATGCTGCGCTGGTCGGGAGCCGGCGCGTACGGGAGGCCCATGCTGAAGACAGCTGCAGGCGCTGCTCCAGGGGAACCAGGACAGGTGAATTTTTTTTTTCTTTCCCGGAGGGAGAGTTTCAGTGTGTCCGCAGTGGGGAGGGATGGGGTCAGTGTGTATACAGGGGGAGAGGGGGGGTCAGTGTGTCCGCGGGGGGAGGGAGGGGGTCAGTGTGTATACAGGGAGAGAGCGGGGGTCAGTGTGTCCGCCGGGGGAGGGAGGGGGTCATTGTGTATACAGGGGGAGAGGGGGGTCAGTGTGTCCGCGGGGGGAGGGAGGGGGTCAGTGTGTATACAAGGGGAGAGGGGGGGGTCAGTGTGTCCACGGGGGGAGGGAGGGGGTCAGTGTGTATACAGGGGGAGAGGGGGTGGTCAGTGTGTGGGGAGAGGGGGTGGTCAGTGTGTGGGGAGGGGGGGGCAGTGTGGCCATGGAGGGGCCCACTAAGGCTCTGTCGCCCAGGGGCCCACTAAAACCTGGAGCCGGCCCTGACCCTAACGCTTTCCCTGCAGCAGCAGCAGCTCTCTCCCTAACGGCATCCAGACAGAGAATGATGCGAGCAGAGTGGGCAGGGGCTAGTATATTCCAGGGTCACCTGATCAGGCCAGCCAACAACTGCTATCGACGTGTAAGTGTACCACGTGATGCTGAGTGGAGTGCAGAGTCTCCTGGCTTGTGATTGGCTCTGTTTCTGGCCGTCAAAAATCAAAACGGCGGGAGATGCCATTTTCTCGAGTTGGCGAAATATTCGGACGAGTATGTTCGCTCATCTCTACATATATCTTGAACATCTACAGATCCTCAAAGTACAAATTTTATCTAAAAGTCCGGTCATAGGCTCGATTTAGACCTAATGGCTCAAAGGTCTGTAATGTATGAATCCAATATTGCGCAGAAGTTTTATTCTGTTGCCCCCTCTTCTTGGTGTCTCCACTGTCTCGATCACCTAGTATCTTAGTTGTGACGGATGGTGTTGATGAGAATTGAAATGCGCTGGAACTGGAAGTAAATTTTGTTTGGTCCTTATAGTAGATTTATGTTTGCTCACTCTGTCCTTAATCTGAGTAGTGGTCTCTCCTACATAAAGTAAGCCACATGGGCATTTCAATAAGTAAACCACATAGCGAGAATTGCATGTGAAATAATCTGGAATAGCATATTGTTGTCCCGTCCTGGGATGACAAAAAAATTCTCCACAGATTACTGAGGAGCATTAACTGCAATTTAGACATGGGAAATGTTCCTTTTTTTAAGAGGAAAGAAATGTTTGTCTGGATTTCTTCGAGAAACTGCCTATATTGGCTTTCACCAGTTTATCTCGTAAATTTTTGGTTCTTTTTAACACATCATGGGTGGTCTTTGGAATTCTGGTATTTGTGGGTAAGCTTGCTTCAGTAAGGGCCAGTGTTTCTTGATAGCTCTAGATATTAAAGGAGAGATTTCGTGAAAATGATGTACAAACGGTATACGTTTTGTTGTTTCTGTTTTTTGTGAAGAGGGAGACGTTGTTTGTGTCATAAGTCTATCTTGAGATTCTTGTAGTATCTTGGATATCCTCATTTTTTAAATTTAGTGGACATCTCAGAAAGTCTCAAAGTTTTCTTTTCTGGGTTACTTACAATCCTGTTGATACGATTATATTGTGAGACAGGAAGAGATTTTTTGGTTTGAGTCGGATGAGAACTACTATAATGCAATAATGTGTTACGATCTGTGGGCTTAACATAAAGATCGACTGAGATGTATCCTTGTGGGTCCTGTATAACTAGGGTATCCAAAAAGTTCATTTTGACAATGTCAAAATGTAAAGTAAATTGTAGTTCTGTTGTAATTGAATTCAAATATTGATGGAATGATTGTAGGGAGTCCAATGTGTCCCCCCATACGCAGAACACGTCATCTATATAGCAAAGCCAGTATCTAGAATTTTGTTGGAAAAGAGTGTTCTGGTAGAAATGATCTTCCTCGAAAAGTCCATATAGGTGTTTGTGTAGGAGGGGGGGGGGGCTACATTGGACCCCATCGCCGTACCTTGAGTCTGTAAGAAAAATGGATCACCAAACAGAAAATAATTATTGTGTAGAATTGTGTGTAAAAATTCCAAAACAAGTTCTTTTTCATGTCCCTTCAAATCGTTAAGTTCTAATAGCCTTCTGACAGATTTGATCCCCTTACTGTGTGTAATAGAAGTAAAAAGACTGCACACGTCCCATGTGACCAAAATAGACGGTTGAGGTAATGGTGACAATGCTTTGATGGTATCAAGAAAATGGGTGTTTTCTTCACAATAGGGGTAAGAATTTTTTCCAAATAAATTGAGAAAGGAAGTAGTAAGGATTCAGTTGAAGCCACAATGGGTCTCCCTGGGGGTTTATCCAACCTCTTATGAATTTTGGGGAGAACATAAAAAACGGGAGTGATGGGATAATGGTTGATCAGAAATTGTGCAGTCTTGTTGTCGATGGTATTGAAGGAGAGATATTTGGAGATGAGATTATGGATAACGGATGTTATAAAAGGAGTAGG
Organism: Engystomops pustulosus; assembly: GCF_040894005.1. Taxonomy (NCBI): domain Eukaryota; kingdom Metazoa; phylum Chordata; class Amphibia; order Anura; family Leptodactylidae; genus Engystomops; species Engystomops pustulosus. The sequence goes on along the minus strand of NC_092418.1, from coordinate 60,670,968 downwards.
ATCCTTATTAAGTTTTTTATATGTTGAAGTATCGTTCAACTGTGATTGAATTTCATTAATATAATCACTTTTGTCCATTACTACGATGGCCCCTCCTTTATCCGCTGGTTTTAAAATTAAATTTTCATTCTGTTGTAAGAGCTTGGCGTTCTAAAGGAGAAAGGTTAGAGTGATATTTAAGGTTCTTCTCTTTGGTGTCAGTGATTATCTTTTGGATGTCATTATTAACCAACGTAACTTAAGTTTCAACAGGATGATAGTGGGATGGAGGGTTGAACGTGCTTTTATTATACAATCCTAATTTGTCAATAATTATGCTTGAGCTGGATATTGGAGGTCTCTCTGTCATAGGACGGTCTGCAAAATGTGTTTTAAGACGTATAGATCTGAAGAATCTATGTAGATCCTCTTCAAGATCAAATGTATTAAGTGAGACAGTGGGACAAAACTTAAGCCCTTACTGAGAACTGTCATCTCTACTGGAGTCAATGTCACTGAGGAAATATTAACGACTTGATCCCACTTACCTGTGAATGGGTCTGTGATTGCAGGGGAGGTTGTGGTTGCTGCTTTCTTCTGTTCCTGTCCTTGTGGGTCGTTTATGTCGCGTTGTGGTCCTGGATCTGTACTAGGAGTAGCTTGACGTCTGTGGGATAAAAAACGAGGCTGTCGGTAATCAGAGGAACGGTCACTAGAAGATGATGATTGATGTTGAAATCATTGTCTACAATGATAATTTTGAAAGTTAGGGTCTTGCCATTTGTAAATGCGTTTATGTTGATAGTCCTCTGTATCCCTGAGGAATTTTGATTGCTTCTTGATTTCCGTTTCCGTGCGGAACTTTATGGTTTTATCGACTTTATCTTTTCATTTATTCTATTCTTCTAATGGTAAAGTTGAGCTAAGTTGTTGTTCGATTGTTGTAATTTAGAAGTATCAATTGTCGGACAGATTCTGGAGATGTTTCTGAGATGCATGCTGCAAGAGTGAGCAAGAGATTGAATATATGGTAAAAAAGGAAAGGTCAGAGTCCAGCACAAACCCAAGACAGAGGGCCTGCTGCCTCGGCGCTATAGTGATCCCACAGATCAAGATGGTGAGGTCAGGGTTAGATAAGTTAATAGATGATGGAAAGACAAGAAGTTCAGTCTTAGAAAGATTAAGTTTCAAGAATAGAGAGGACATGATGTTGGAGACAGCAGAGAGACAGTCCCTGGTATTCTGGATTAAGGCAGGGGTGATGTTACATGCAGAAGTATACAGCTGGGCATCATGAGCATAGAGATGATGCTGGAATCCACATCTGCTGATGGTTTGTCCAATGGGGGCAGTATAGATGGAGAAGAGAAGAGGGCTTAGGACTTAGCCCTGAGGAACCCTGACACTGAGAGTAAGATGAGAAGAGAAAGATCCAGAAAAAGAGACACTGAAAGTGCAGTCAGAGAGATAGGAAGAAAACCAAGAGTGTGCAGTGTCCTTTGGGCCAATGGAGCAAAGCATCCGGTGGAGGAGCTGGTGGTCCAAAGTATCGAATGCTGCTGATAGATCCAGAAGAATGAGAAGAGAACAGTCACCTTTGGATTTTGCAGTGAGGAGATCATTGGAGACTTTAGAAAGAGCAGTTTCAGTGGAGTGCATAGAGCAGAAACCAGATTGCAGCGGGCAAGGAGGGAGTTTACTGAGAGATAGCGGGTTAGTCGAGAATAGATCAAGCATTCCAGGAGTTTGGAGATGAAAGGGAGGTTAAAAACTGGTCTGTAGTTAGTAGCATTGGAGGGGTCCAGTGAAGGTTTCTTTGGTAAAAGGGTAACAACAGCATGCTTGAAAGAAGAGGGGACGACACCAGAAGAGAGAGAGAGGTTGAAGATTTTAGTGAGGTGACTGCTGGGGAGAGAGACTGTACGAGATGTGAGGGGATGGGTTCATGGATGCAGGTAATGGGGCGAGCAGGGGAAAGAAGCATGGGCACTTCTTCCTCTGTGACTGGCTCAAAGGAAGAGAGTGAACAAGGTAAGGTACCGGAGGGAAGGGGATTAGTGGGGTTTGAGAAATGAGCAATTATTTCCTGACAAATGCAATCAATTTTATCCTTAAGGTAGGTTGCCAGATCTTCAGCCCCAAGGTCTGTGACAGGTGGCTGCACCTTTGGTGTTATTAAGGAGTGAAGAGTATCAAAGAGCCTTTTGGTGTTGTTAGAGAGAGAGGATATTAGATTAGTAAAATAGACCTGTTTATCAAGGTGAAGAGCAGAGTTAAAGGTTGTGCATACATTTGAAGTGTAAAAAGTCTGCAGATGTGCACGATTTTCTCCACAGACATTCTGAAATCCTGTATTACTGCCGAAGGAAATGAGTTTGTTCGGTGTGCCAAGGTTGTCTGCGTCTGTGATGAAAATTTCGGATAGTATCTGGTGCCAACTCATCTAGCGCGCTTCTGACAGTGTGATTAAAGTGGTTAGTAGCCTGGTTTCGACAGGTGAAAGAGGAGATGGAGGACAGTGCAGACTTTACGTTTTTTGTGAGTTGGTGAGTATCTATTGCACATGGGTTCCGGTATGAATGATGGATCGAAGGATTCTGAGAAGGTGAAGGATTATTGAAAGTAAAAGAAATGAGGTTATGGTCTGAAAGTGGAAAGGAAGAATTAATAAAATTAGATATTGAAGATAGAAGAGAAGACCAAATGAAGTTGTGAATGACCTAGAGAACTAGTTCGTGCTAAGAGCAGGAGGGGAAATGGGAGTGTTATCAGGGATGTTGAAGTCTCCCATGATGATGGTTGGAATGTCACAGGATAGAAAGTGAGAGAGCCAAGAGGCAAAGTGGTCAAGGAACTGATACGGTGAGCCAGGAGGATGGTATACTACAGCCACATGAAGAGAGAATGGAAAAGTCTGAGGGTGTGAACCTCAAAAGATGGGAAAGTAAGAGAGGGTAGAGAAGGAATAACCTCAAAAATGCATCATGGAGAGAGGAGTATTCCTACTCCTCCTTCCTGCCTATTCTCAGGTCTGGAACAAAAGTGTAACTCACCATAAGACAATGCTACAACTGCGGCAGAGTCATACTTTTCCATGTTTCCGTGATGGCAATCATGTCAAAAGACTTAGAAAGAAAAAGTTCATTAACTGATTCTAGTTTATTACACACATAGCAGGTGTTCCATAGGGCACATTTAAAAGGGGTTACTACTACTAACATAGTGAAACCCAGTGCAAACAAAGGTAGCTTATTCCACAATCCTGTGCATGCCCACATCTCTTGCAACTATTGCCCTATTCAACTCAATAAAATCAGTCACTGTTCTGGTAATGCATAGGCCAAGACTTGTAACCTCCTCCAGTACCGGAATGCCCCCCTCCTTCACCCCTGTGCCTGCAATTGACCTGTAGAAGTGAAAGCCCTGTATACTGAAACCTCTGTATGCTTGGATGCTGTCTCACCATACAGGCCAAAGGCTCTATAGTCAACATGAACAATAATGATGATAGGGGACATCCCTGACCACTGGAGACTAAACTGTTCTGAGAATTCCCCTTTCACCCTAACCCTGTGCTACATACAATAACTGGACCCATTTAACAAAGTTGGGGCTGAATTATAGCTTTCAAAGCACAACTAATATAAAGCACAAGCCCCACTCAACACTATCAAAAGCTTTTGCAGCGTCTAAAAAGACAACTTCTTCTTTCCCTATATCCACTTCTTTACTGTGGCCTGTAAGTTAAGATAAAGTCTTCTAAGATTAATAGTCATTCACTTAGATGGAAGAAATCCTAATTGGTCACAATGCACTATTGACCCCGCCACCAAGCTCAATTTCTTTGCCAATACTTTGGCTGAGATTTTTACATCTGATATGAGGACTGTCCGCTCCTTAAGCAGCACTATGATTGTCATTTCATAAAATGAAACTGGCAAACTTCCTCTGTCAAAGCATTCTTTCAGCCACCATTGCGGAAAAATAACACCCCCATATTCCTTATATACCTATGCTGGCAACCCATCCATTCCTAGGGCTTTGTCATTAACCAAACCTGCAGCTGACTGCTCTAGGTCTGCTGATGCAATGGGATCATCCAGAACTGCACTTGCCTTGGGGATCAAATATGGAATATGAATATCTCCCAAAAACTCCTCCAACTGATCAGTAGGATAATCCACCCTAGTTGCATACAAAGTTTTCTAAAAGTCTTCAACACTTTCAGAATACCATCCACTGAATACCTTCCCCATCCCTAAAGTCCATATACTGCACCATCTTTGATGCCCAATCTCCATGTCTGTTCCCTGTCAGCATAGAATTTTTCCTTCAAAAACAAGAACTTATTATTTGCCTGCTCGAGTGTGAAGTACGTTTTTGCACTTCCATCCGTGCTTGCTTTCCTGCGATCTGTACAAAATATAATTCTCCCCTGTGTAGATCTATTCTTCACCCCCTTAATCTCCCGACCAACAATTCAATTCAGCTCTCTCTTCATGGCATTACACAGATTAGCCATAGGTTGTGATCCCTCTTAAAGTCAAGGTACTCTTTTAGGCTATGTTTCACTTATGCTCCATCAACCAATCTCAGCCAAAAAGCATTCAAACCCCATCCACATTAACTTTGCACATACCATCTATTACAGCACACTTTCAACTGTAGGGGAGAATGGACATCCTTGGTTGATATGCAACCACTAACACTATGGGGATAACCCTCCCAGACCCCAGTATCATGTCCATTTGGGACAAAGAACATTGCCCTCCTCTTACTAGCATTTCCCAAGCCCCCAATATTTTCCCATGATGGCATATACTTTCCTTTCCCCACCAACATGTCATGCTACCCCACCATTCAGACATATCTTGCATACACCCACAAAAATACATAACATTTAACTTATTGTTATGCAGAGGGTCTGATCCTCCATTAAACAGAAACTGTATACTCAATAACTGTATAGCTTCCTCCAGACATCAGGAGTTTACTTGGGAAAAATCATCATCAAAGTATATATTTCCTAAAAAGAAAAACATATAGCCATCTCCTGCCATTTCTGCTTCAATCCAAGGGTGTCAGTTCTTGTGCTTCTGTATACCCCAAATAGCAGTTCTTTTTTGTTGCTGAGGTGAATAGGAAGAAATCAGTGTGAAATCCATATACTTTCTGTAGTGATTTCTGCTCCATTTACAGAGTGTCTATTGTGGGGTATCTGTACAACACCAATTCCAATACTTTTTTGTTGCTAAAGTTGAGAGCAACAAATAAGTGTCAAATCCACAAAGTTGATTAACCACTATGTCAGACAGAAAGGTGGCAGGTGGAGCAGGCAGAGGTCACACACTAAGGGGATGTCGCAGCAGGGGTGACTCTGTGAGGCCAGAACTGCCGTTGTCATCTAGCCACAGTGTGTTGATCAACAACTCACAGGTTGTTGAATGGTTGACTAGGTCATCCAATTCCTCAAATATAACATCTGACAACCCCAGTCAAGAGTCCTTGGGTTCGTCAGATACAACAATTAGTTAGCATGGCCCAGGAGCAGGTCAGCGGCCCTCACCTGTTCTTAATCAGCCTGTGTCCTGTTCATTTCCCTAGCCAGAGAGCTACTAGGTGGTCTGGGCTCAGCGCCACTATTCAGCGAGGACAAAGAGTTTGAGGATAGTAAGCAGCTGCTTGGCAGTGAAAAGATGGGACAGACATCATCTGCTTTGTGCAGTAGGCAGGCTGTGCATACTAACACGATTGAGGAGAGTAGCAGTGACAGGAAAATGCAAATTTATGAGCTGGGAGCGAGGGATTCATCATCGTCGGATGAAGAAAGTGTCAGCTTGCGTGCCAGGCAGCGGAGTAGGCAGCAAGTCACTACTGTGGCCGTGAGTCAGCAGGGTGGCAGCAATGTGAGCATGGGAGCCAAACGGCCCCGCTTCGGAGGTCCAAGTAAGCAATGGTACAGGGGCTTAGAGAGGCAGCCGCATCAGTAGTCACTCAGCGCAGAGTGTTGGCAGTAAAATCACCACCTCATGGTGTGGCAGTTTTTTGTAAAGACACCAGAGGAGACGAGCGTGTGTATATGTAGAATCTGCGGGCAGAAAGTGAAGATGTGGCCAGGGAGCTAATGTTGGCACCACACACCTGCATCAACACATGCAGCGTCACCATCTAATGGCCTGGGTGAATCGTGGAACCAATGTGAAGCACCTAGTGGCACACATGCCATTTTAGCCAGTCACGGCACCAGCACCTCTGCCGAAGGGAGCTGTTTGTCTTTGACATCATCTCGTGGTCCAGATGCTCCTGATCCACGCTACGCATGGTGTCAGCAGTCATTGAAAGAGGCGATTACAAAGAGACAACTGAAGCTGCAGAAGGTGCAGAAGCTGACTGTGCTCTTGTGCAAGTTGTTGGTACTGCAGTCCCTCCCTTTCCAAATCGTGGACTCTGCACCCTTCAGAGAACTAATGGCTTGTGCCGAACCGAGGTGGAGAGTTCCAAGCCGCAATTTTTTTTCCAAAAAGGCTCTGCCAGCCCTTCACTATTATGTACAACAGAAGGTGGGCCAGTCCTTGAGCTTATCAGTTTCTTCCAAGGTGCACGGAAGCGCAGACATGTGGAGCACAACCAAAGTCTGGTGAAATCAGTGGTTTTTCCACTCAGGTGACAAGAGCGGAGGAGCAGGAGCATCCGGAGGAGGTAGAAGATGAGACAGAAGACCCAGAAGCACCGTGGCAGTTATCAGGGAGAAAATAACCACAAGGGTCTTTTGATTCACGAGGCTTTAACCATCCTCATCCATGTTGCAAAGGTGATTTCTGAATTAAATGTGTCTGTGTCCAGCGCTGGAGTCTTGAGTAACTTAAAAGAAAAGACAAACCTGTCCTTGCAGAAAGTTAGCTCACAACAAAACTGCTTTATTCTTTTTTGCACTGAAACTCTTATATGGAAAGTTATAACGCACTCTGCAAGGGGCTTGCAAGTACACAAGCGGGCAATACTATTGGGTGGTTTGACCCTGGAAATTCAACACTATTGGATGTAAGCACACAAAGGAATGTAGAACCATTGGCTTTCTTCACATAAACAAAATGCCCAGATGTTCACCTGGATACCTTCCTCTAGGTGATGCTAGCGAGCAATAAGTCTTTGTGTGCTGAGGGACGAACCCCACCCAAACTTTAGTTTTCACTACACAAAGTTATGTGAAATGAATGCTGAGTTCTTTAAAATGTCTGACAGTATGTAAGATGGCATTTCAGACCAGTGTGTTATCCTTAACATTTCCCCCCTTTTGAGTCTTGTATGGCCTGTAAATTTGTCCATGGTGACCTTCTCAAACTCCAGGTACCTACAGGTAGGCTAAGCCCTCACCTGCTGGACTTGTTAACTCTTAACCAGACGGCCATCTGGGACATGGTAGACTTGATGAGGGGGACCATACAACACGCAATAAGTGACAATAGCAAAATCACAATCCTCAATATCACCCTCACTTAAAGGAAACCCTTCCAATCACCCAACTAAAAAGTGAAGGACAAAGTGTCCACCCCATAATTTCTCTTGAGTTCCCTGGACAGTCCTTCAATCTCTTCAAGTGCATGGGTAATGGATCCATAGGGGGCGATGTCATCTGGGATGTATATGCGACAAGCCACTCCCACCATCTTACAGACTCCTCCCTTCTCAGCAAGGTTCATGTCCAAAGTCATGCGGTTCTGGAAAGCATCTCTGATATAATTCAGAAATCTCTGTCGATTACAATAAAAACAGTTAGCCCAACCAACATCTTTGCTCATAGCTATCTGGGGAATAATGGACTTTAGAAATGCCCATATCTGATTGTGGGCCTTGAACTCATCTGGGACCCCCCCCCCATTGGTTCTCCCACTGTATCTATATAAACATTGTCATCTAGGTGCTTCTCTCAGACCTTCAGAATCCTTTGGGATTCTCTACCTTTACTTTATGTGTCTGATCAATCTTCTCCCTGGGGATCACAAGGAAGGAATGCACACACTTTATCACAGTTCACTTGCCTTCCCAGCCTCTAGGCCTGACCTGACTCTCCTATCCCCACAAATCCAGTACACATCAGACACTGCTAATACAGGGTTACCTGTGCTTTCAATGTTAAAGAAGATCATTGTCTTGTTGCACCAACCGTAGGTAAACTCTCCTACCCTGGGGGCATCCTGGTCACCCCTATATATATACAGTGATAGTCATGGTTGGGGTGTCCCTGAGCATACAGTCAGTCAGAAGAGACCAGCTAGCAAGAAGAATAAGTAAGTTTGCAAATGGAAAGCGTGGAAGCATGCTGACTTCCCTCTAGCTTCACAGATGTGGCACTGGTCAGCAGGACTTGGAAAGAACCATCGTAGCGAGGCTCCAGACTCTCTCTCTGGGGTGTCTCTTTACCACCACGTAGTCTCCAGGCTTCAGGTTATGCATCCTGAGGTCTCTGTCTGGATCTGAAAAAGGAATCAGAAACACGTTTGCGGACCTCTTCCAAGGCCTGGCTCAACTGTGGCTTGTTCCAACTTGTTTCCTGCCATCAGCTATAGGGTCTATGGGAAGTAGAGGCCTCATCTGGGTGCACAGCCAAAAGGTACTTCAAAAGGGGACAATCTCATCTTTCTGTTAAGGGTGGTCCTAACTGAATGGTGGGCAACAGGAAGGCACTCACGCCATGGTTTCCCTGTTACTTCCATGGCCTCCCGGATCTCTTAAGAGTGCCGTTTAGTCTCTCAAACCCACAACTAACTTGGGAAGGGGTGTGCAGGGCCTGTTCTACACCCAGGAGGGACAAGGTTTCAAGTCTTTACCTGTCCAGTGAAGTGGGTTCTGCGAACGGACTCTATGGTCTTTGGAAGTCCAAACCTGCAGAAAAATCTCACTCACCGACTTCTTGGCTGCAGCTCTGGCAGTAGCCTTGGTAATGAGAGAAGCTTCTGGCCACCCTGGAAAGAGATCAATGCACACACACACGTATTCCTATTGTTAAGATAGGGTACACACAAGACAGGGGAAGGTGAGCCCTGAGCTTACCCCAACCTCTGTCCCTTCCTATAGCCCCCCCACGCTAAACCGTGGGGCGACTACTTGAAGACTCGGAATATACTGAGTAAGTGTGGATAAGGGCAAACACAAACAGACTGACAAACATAGAACATAAAAGAATAGTAAACAAGCCGGAGTCACAACTAGAGGGAACGTCAAAGGCAGAATCAGTAAGCAAGAGTCAAAGTCCAAAAACTAGCCGAGTTAACAACAATATAGATACAGATACTGAGCAATACAAACGAGCAGCAACCAGGGAGAAAGGGATTTTCAAACACTGGCACTGGGAACTAGTGAAGCTGCAATTTATGCAGCCAGAACTCCACCTCCAGAATCTGATAGGAGCTGGACAGTACCTGGGAATTAACCCCTCACGGTGCAGAGTAACCAGGCACCCAGCAGAGGTTCAAAGTCCCAGCCCCTCCTAGACAGCGCGAGATCTTAGCAGCCGCTGCCCAGGACGAGAGGTGGAGTTTGCGCGGATACGCGCCGGGGTACGGAGAACGCTGCTGGCACCACCAGAAGAACCAGAAGTCCCAGCAATCTCCCTAGCGAACCTGACACCTATGTACCACTTTTTGTAGCTGGATAAAACTCTATCTGCAGTCTTTGGAAGGGATACAGTGGCTTGGGTGTCACCTTCTGTGGGGTCTTTACCACCTTACCCGGCTTGTGGCGGGCACAGACTATAAAGGCTTTCACTAGTCTAGTGACAGGGGTAGTAATGCCCGGGGCACTTGCGGTTTATGAGCACTAGCATGGCCATTTTGGATATGTGTGTGTGTCCGTGGGCTACTTGACTTAATGTCGGGTGCAGGGCTCTGGACAGGTCCACCCTCTCTCCAAGCATCCAGGTCCCATTGGCATCTGGGCTCCAGCTTTCCTCCACACTTCCTTCACTTCTGATGACTCTCGGGCCACCAGGGACTAGAGCACCTTTGGATCAAACTTTTAGCCCAGAACTCACTGCTGAGACTTCGGGACAGTCTCTGGGTTCCATCTCTGCAGCTGCCTTTGCCATCCCGTCAGCCACATACATGCCCTTAGCTTGTGGAGTTACCAAATTGTGTGTGCTTTTACTTTTACTATCCCCACCTCTTGTGGAAGTAAGAGAGCATCCATGAGCTCTTTAACCAGCGTGCCATGCTTAGAGGGGGTGCCTGCAGAGGTGAGGAAATCTCTAGCCTTCCATATGGGTTCATGTTTAGACCCCAGGATTATATACCTTGAGTATAGATGCTTTTACCTTCCACCAGCTGTAGCGCTTTCCCTGAGTGCCGTCACTTTACCTCCTGCACTGACCTGTGTGGTTGTGGTTGTGCTTGTACTACCTCATGTGCGCCACTGATCACTGTATATCCAGTGTAGAACCGTCTGTCTTCTCCTGCAGACCTGGAGCCATCTATGAGAAAAAACTCAACATCTACGTTATTCACCCTTCTCTCCCCCCCTCTCTGAATCCTGGAAGACTGGTGACAGAACGGCAGGATTCAGAGCTGTGCACCTTTTCAGTGTATCCTGGGGCATCAGGAGTGTACACTGGAGTCTGAGCTGTCTGGCCTTTGATGCTTGGGATGCTTGGGCTGTACTTGGGTGAGGACACTGTGCAAAGTATGTGGGGTTTGCACAGTAACTGAGTAATCTAGGGTCTAGGATCAACTCTAACCGCGCCACTGTAATAGAATGAAGGATTCAGAGCAGATCAGTGTGTCCTGGGGCATCAGGAGTTCACACTGGAGTCTGAGCTGTCTGGCCTTTGCTCAGATGCTTGGGCTGTACTAGGGTGAGGACACTGTGCAAGGTATTTGTAGTTTGCAGAGTAACTGAGTGATCTAGGGTCTAGAATCAACTCACTGGCCCTCCTGAGCAGATTGCTGGCTGCAGCTACTGACACATGAGGGGCTCCCTTCACAACTGGCCTAACCGGGCCTAACCGGGGAGGCCACCACGTTCCTGGGCTAAGACACCTGTGGCCTAGATACTCGGTGCAAAATAAAACAAAAGTTCTTATCCAATAGGATGTGCCTAGGGCCGGGACAGACAGGATTTTCCAGCTTAAGGCTATGGAATGCATCAATTGCCTCCTGACTAAGGGCAAATGGGGAAGAGGCAATGCAGTCAAAAAGGGGCAACATCAGGCTGGGGGCAAACCTTATCCCAGGCTGCAGGAGCTGGCTAGTCCTAGAAACATGTGAAGAGGCTTAGGGCCTCAGGGCAGGGGCATATTCTGGACTGCCAGCTTTCTTTCCTCTGTCAGGTATCTGCCTGTGGCTGAGAAGCAGTGGCCTAGGAAGAACACCTTCTCCTGGCACTACTGGAGCTGAACCCTTCTGGAACAGAAAACACATAAGGTCAATAAATGCAACCTGGCAAATCTGTAAAAAAAAATTAAGGCACAGAATCAGTAGGTCATTCACATACTGTAAATGGACATCATCCAGTAAGGGGCTAGTCTGCCAGTCTACTCCCTGTAGAGCCATTAGTATGTAGTACGGGCTGGGGGAGTTTTACCCACCTTGTGGGAATCTGCACCAGGTATACTGGAATAGTGCACTGGTAAAGGCAAATAGGTACTGGCAATCTTCATGTAGGGGCACAGAGAGGAGAACATTTGCTAAATCAATAACAGTGAATAATATGTCACTCCCGGGGCCTGCTGCCAGTTTGGGCTAGGGACCACTGGGCTTCAGTACACATCAGTTCTTGTGCATGCTGGATTGTCTGGATAAAATAAGTTTAACTATCAGAGATGACCATACCCACACAAACAGCTTAGCACACTCAAAGACCCTTAGCAGACGCCCGAAACGGTGAAATATCACCAGCCAGCGTTTTATTTCAAACTTTTGCCAGGACACTTCAAGCATGCTCAGCTGCTATCCTACAAGAAAGCCCCACTTTGTGGCTGCCAACAGAGTAGAATCATAGGCAATTAACTTTCAAGGACTTGAAGGGAATATAACTTAATATAACTTAAGATGGCCGCCACCGGAAAATAAACTGTCTTAAGATGGCCGCCATTGAAGGATGGTAGGGCGTCTCATCTTCTCTAACCACCAGATACAGGGGTGGAGTTTGCATTCTAGACGCCATCTTTCTCTCCTGAAAAATAAAATCTCTTTTTCTCAAATTCTCTCCACATCAAAAACATTGCAATGTCCCTTATTGCCTGTCCCTTTCTTCAATGGGCACTCTGGAGCATTGCTGTCACTGTGTACTGGTCCGTACGTCAAAGCCAGAGGCTTTAAGTGTCTGTTTGCAAATCTGATCAAGTTTTCTTACTTGTGCAATCATCAGATCCTCTAACACATCCCAAAACTCTCAAACCTTCACTATTACTTTTCATTTCAGCACAAAGCTACCAGCCCTTATGTCCGATCATGTCAAATTGCACTTTTCCATCAGTCCTACTTAACTCAACAATTTTCTGTCTACTCACATCAAGCCAACCTTCTGCCTGTGTGTGCCACTTTTTGTGTTTGATTTGAAGTTGATACACGTCACTCTTAGTTAGTTGATTCTCCGGGTGCTCAAATAGGTTACAGAACCATCGATAATTATCAAGAAGACTTGGCACTCCTTATTTGCGTTTTGAAAAATCAGTGAATTTTATTTCACAAGAAAATTAGTGTGGCAATCCAATTTAAACATGCAACGTTTCGGTCTACACACAGACCTTCGTCAGGCACTAAAGAAACAAAGTGAATAAGGGTCAAAAGATGCTGATACAATAATCGATTATATACATAATTATACATAGTAAGTTCTGGAGACATCTGGGTGACTATTTGTGCAATGGAAATCATGGAAGTTGCCATGTGTTGTTTCTTGGAGGTAGATCTTGGCGATGTAGTGGTCTCCGGAGTATCGCCAGGGTCAGCGAGTAGAGGTGGAGGTGTCGGTCAGGTGTGGGGACAACATGTCCTAAATGCATAAGACAATCCTCATAATGCCAGGGGTAATAGAAATAAACAATCCTCATAAGACCGGGGGTAATAGAAATAAACATATAGAAGATGATGCGTCAAAGACCTGAGGTATGGAGATGGGTGCCACATGCACGTTAATACATATGTATCAGTAGATTAATAAATAGGCATTCAGAAGGATCCATAGTAAAAAATACAATACAATGCCCTGAGTACAATGTATATGATAGTGCAGGTAATGGGTACAACCCTAGCTAATACTGTTGAGCATAGAGTTACTTCACTCACCGGATTGCATGGTATATATGGAAAAGATGAATAGATTTGCGACGCTGTGGCCGCTATGGCACTGGAGGAGGGATGGCGAAAGAAAAGCGCTGGCGTTTTGCAGCGATCGCTGGTGTATATGGGAGCAGACCGGAAACCGGAAGTGACGTTCCGGTTTCAGCAATCAGTCGCTTGCGTTCCAGAGTGGAACATCCCCCCGGGGTCAAACATTTATGCCTTGACCTACTATCTTTAGTCTTATGTGAAAATTATTTCATGTTCCAGGACACATTTTACCTTCAAGTCAGAGGAACGGCCATGGGCTCCAATATGGTCCCCCCTTATGCCAATAGCTACATGTCCGATTTTGAGGAACAATTTGTTTACCCCAACGCCAATTTTCATTCCCATGCTCTACTATGGAAAAGGTTCATAGATGACACAATTCACCATTAACCATAGCCAACACAGAATTGACTTCTTAGATACCACCATCATCAAGGACTCATCAGGTAGGCTTACAAGTGACCTATTCACCAAACCCACAGACAGAAATAGCCTTCTACACTACTCCAGCTGTCACGCCAACCCCTGCAAAAAATCCCTCCCCAATTCCCAGATGCAGAGAGTCCGCAGGATAGTCTCCAATCCCATACAAAGAGAAACGCGTCTCCGTGAGATGCATGACAAATTTAAGACCCGTGGATACCCTGAACACACACTAAGGACACAAGAACACACTGCAAGACGGGACGAACAGAAGGGACCATGCATCAATTTTATCCACCAGTATCATCCCACAATATTTAGATTACACAAGAGCATACGGAAACATTGGTCAATTCTGACTAACAGTCACCCCTCTATCCCTGAGTTCACACGGCAATTTCGCCCCTGCTTCAAACGCCTACCCAATCTGATAGATAGGTTGGTGAAAGCGGATGAGGACTCACTCAAAGCCAAAACGGGACAACGTTTCCTATCTACACCAAAGTACAGTACCTTCCCCTGTCTTAACTGCTCTCAATGCAACAACGTACTGAGGGGGGATAAAATATCCCACCCCAGAACCGGCATTTCATATCCGATCAAAGATTATTTCACCTGCAACTCCTCATTTGTGATTTACGTCATCAAATGCCCTTGCGGCCTTGTGTATGTGGGAGAGACTGCCCAGCATATAAAAGACCGCATATCCAAACACAAGTCAGACATTCGGTGTAATAAGCTCTTATTACCCTTACCATACCATTTCGCTCAAGCGAAACACAAGATCTCACAATTGAGATTCCAAGTGGTTGAACATGTTCCTGCACCCAGACGGGGCGGTAACAGGATAAAACAACTATTACGACGAGAAGCATTCTGGATCCATCGACTCAACGCAATGGCTCCCAATGGTCTCAATAGAGAATATGAGATACAGAATATGCGTTGACCCATCTTTAAATTACCATTTACTTATCACATTTTATTCCTTTACAGATCTCCTGAATTCCTGAAGACCGCATTGCAATAGGTATATTCTCCTTTCATTCTTTCTTCCTCTAATTCTTCTTCCACCTCTCACACTCTTCACACCTCATGCAGACACACTCCACACTCATAAATAACCCATGACACACACAAACTCATGACATCATATCCACCCGCTTATTTCCACCAATTATTTAAACAGACAGCCACAATACTCAATCGATCGCTATATCATTACACTTTAATCCTATATACTTATATCCCTCATTCCACCTTTCATTCAGCGGCACACGGCACATTAACACACCTTTTACATTTCACACACCATATACTTACATTTTCATTCTTTATCCTTCTGCTTCGTTCCCTGCTTAGGACACTTGGTAAACTTCCGTGTTCCACTCTGGAACGCAAGCGACCGATAGCTGAAACCGGAACGTCACTTCCGGTTTCCGGTCTGCTCCCATATACACCAGCAATCGCTGCAGAACGCCAGCGCTTTTCTCCAGAGTGGACGCTTCCGCCATCCCTCCTCCAGCGCCATAGCGTCCACAGCGCCGCAAATCTATTCATCTTTTCCACATATACCATACAATCCGGTGAGTGAAGTAACTCTATGCTCAACAGTATTAGCTAGGTTTGTACCCATTACTTGCACTATCATATACATTGTACTCAGGACATTGTATTGTATTTTTTACTATGGATCCTTCTTAATGCCTATTTATTAATCTACTGCTACATATGTATTAACGTGCATGTTGCACCCATCTCCATACCTCAGGTCTTTGACGCATCATCTTCTATATGTTTATTTCTATTACCCCCGGTCATATGAGGATTGTTTATTTCTATTACCCCTGGCATTATGAGGATTGTCTCATGCATTCAGGACATTTTGTCCCCACACCTGACCGACACCTCCACCTCTACTCGCTGACCCTGGTGATACTCCGGAGACCACTACATCGCCAAGATCTACCTCCAAGAAACAACACATGGCAACTTCCGTGATTTCCATTGCGCAAATAGCCACCCAGATGTCTCCAGAACTTACTATGTAAAATTGTGTATATAATTATGTATATAATTGATTATTGTATCACCATCTTTTGACCCTTATTCACTTTGTTTCTTTAGTGCCTGACGAAGGTCTGTGTGTAGACCGAAACATTGCATGTTTAAATTGGATTGCAACACTAATTTTCTTGTGAAATAAAATTCAATGATTTTTCAAAACGCAAATAAGGAGTGCCAAGTCTTCTTGATAATACTTTTTGTGTTTGAGCCAGCCGCCATTTTCATCAAGTGCTGTCTCCCACATTTGCACACTCAGGGGATCATCTAACATACCCAAAAACTTCAATACCTCATGACTTCCTTTTACCCACTCTTTACCTTTCCTGTGTGACACTATGTCAGTTGCCTTTTTAAGTCTGCATTGTCCAGTTACAGTCTTACTTTGCTCACTACCCATTTTGTGGATTCTGCGGAATACCTGATTTTGTTCAAGGGCCATAGATATCCTCTGTAAATACAGCTCCAGACTACCCTGCTACCTATCAGTAAGTACAAATTAGAGACCTTCACACAATGTTTCAGAAATCAAGGAGTTAACGCTCAACTATAAAATTTCCGTCAGTGTCCTTAAGTCTCTACTGTCTCTCACTGCATCATGAGGCCGATCCCAATCCCGAGGGAAAGGTATACGTAAACTTGGCCAGAGTTTGTCTCTGCAAACTTCCAGATTCTATCAGCGCTTACATGAACAAAAATCTCAACACCATCATAAACTCTCTGAACTATCTCAACAATCCACAAGAGGGAACTGCACACCTTTTTCTACAACATACACAGGTTCTCTCAGGTCTCAAAAGTTTTATAATCTCACTTTGCAAGGGACCTTTGTCATCATTTGTGAGCCCAGGTCATAGTGAACAGTTTGAATAAATTGCACACACACAGGCAACCTTACTCTGTCTAAACAATCCGTGAAAATGAAGTGACATATCAAGGTAATTGAATTTCTTACCTTTGGTGCACCATTGTCAGTTCAGTTCACAAGAGAGGCACAGACTAATATGAAGCTTGCCTCAGTGGTCAGCTGTCCACACCTGAGCCCCGTGTCGGACGACAAATGGTCAGAGAGAAAATGACCATAAGGGTCTTTTGATTCACGAGTAGAGATGAGCGAACATACTCGTCCGAGCTTGATGCTCGTTCGAGCATTAGCGTACTCTAAACTGCTCGTTGCTTGGATGAGTATTTCGCCAGCTCGAGAAAATGGCATCTCCCGCCGTTGTGATTTTTGGCAGCCAGAAACAGAGCCAATCACAAGCCAGGAGACTCTGCACTCCACCCAGCATGACGTGGTACCCTTACACGTTGATAGCAGTGGTTGGCTGGCCTGATCAGGTGACCCTGGAATAGGCTAGCCCCTGCCCGCGCTGCTCGGATCATTCTCTGTCTGGATGCCGCTAGGGAGAGAGCTGCTGCTGGTCAGGGAAAGCGTTAGGGTGTTCTATTAGAATAGTGTTAGGCAAGAGTGATTCTACAAGAACCCAACAGCCCTTCTTAGGGCTACAATAACGTTTTATTTTCCTTTTTTTTGGTTTGCCTGTGGCTGGGCTTGCTGCCATTAGTAGTGCAGCTAGTACCATATTGTGAGTAATTTGCAGGGGGACTTGCGACCGTTGTGTTTAGCTCTTAGTGACACACATATCCACCTCAAACACCGAAGTGGGACAATTTATTAGGGATTTGATTTGAATTAGGCAGAGTCTGCTGATTTTTTTTTTTTTTCGTTTACCGTATTTCTTTTTATAACTCAAAGTAATCTGGCAAAGCAGTGTGCTTTCAGTGTAGGCTAGAAAATAGCCATAGGAGAACCCCAACGGCTTATTTAGGCCTACAATAGCGTTATATTTTCCTTTTTTCGGTTTGCTTGTGGCTGGACTTGCTGCCATTAGTAGTGCAGCTAGTACCATATTGTGAGTAATTTGCAGGGGGACTTGCGACCGTTGTGTTTAGCTCTTAGTGACACACATATCCACCTCAAACACCGAAGTGGGACAATTTATTAGGGTTTTGATTTGAATTAGGCAGAGTCTGCTGATTTATTTTTTTTTACGTTTATTTCTTTTTAGAACTCAAAGTCATCAGGCACAGCACAAAATCCAGTTGTGTGCTGTCAGTGTAGGTTAGAAACTAGCCATAGCAATAGGATAGCATCATTTTGTTTAAAAAAAAAAAATTACAGTTTACACTTTAATTTGGAAAATGTTTAACCCGAGGGCTAGGGGTAGAGGACAAGGGCGTGGGCGTCCAACTACTGCAGGGGTCAGAGGCCGTGGTCCTGGGCGGGGTGAGACACCACCTGCTGATGAGGGAGCAGGGGAACGCCGCAGAGCTACACTCCCTAGGTTCATCATGTCTCAAGTTACTGGGACTCATGGTAGAGCACTGTTGAGGCCAGAACAGTGCGAAGAGGTGATGTCGTGGATTTCGGACAATGCTTCTAGCCATTTGTCCACCAGTCAGTCTTCCACGCAGTCCACCCATGTCACCGAAATCAGCACTCCTCCAGCTCCTCCACCTCAGCCTCCTTCCCCCCAGTCTGCCCCCTCCCAGAAAAATTTGGCATTTGAACCGGCATACTCTGAGGAACTGTTTTCTGGACCCTTCCCACAGTCACAAACCACTTGTCCGGTTGCTGCTGAGTTATTTTCCGATGCCCAGGTTTTCCACTGGTCGCAGTCTGCGGGTGATGATGACATTATTGACGTAGTGGAAGAAGTGTGTAAAGAGGTGTCGGACGATGAGGAGACACGGTTGTCAGACAGTGGTGAAGTTTTTGTAAGGGCAGGAAGTCCGAGGGGGGAGCAGACTGAGGGATCGGAGGATGATGAGGTGACAGACCCAAGCTGGGTTGATAGGCCGGGTGAACACAGTGCTTCTGAGACGGAGGAGAGTCCTCGACCAGAACAGGTTGGAAGAGGCAGTGGTGGGGCCAGACGGAGAGGCAGGGCCAGAGCAGGTGCATCAGCGCCAAATGTGTCACGTAGTGAAGCTCCCGTGGCGAGGGCTCCCGCGGCGAAGGCTAGATTTTCAGAAGTCTGGAGGTTCTTTAAACAATTTTTGGGAGTGCCACTTACAGGCACTAAATCTATTTAATTTTTCTGCAGGACCACCTACCTGCTCCTCTGGTTTGAAAACTTTTTTGGACTGCCACATACAGGCACTCAATCTATTTAATTTTTCTGGAGGACCACCTACATGCTCCTCTAGTTTGAAAACTTTTTTGGACTGCCACATACAGGCACTATCCAAATTAAATTGTCTCCATAGCAGCCTCCACACATCGTCTTCTTAGCTGCCTTCACACGTTGTCTCCATTGCTACCTCCACACGTCATCGCCATAGCTGCCTCCAAAAGTCGTCCATATAGCTGCCTCCATACATGGTCCCCTTATCAAACGACCTGTGTCAGACAGAATTTTGGGTTGTTTTCATGGCTTCCACATCAAACTTGTTAACTTTGTCGCCACCCTGCTGTGTCATCCACAAAATATACTGGCAAACTTTTATAATTTACCGATATTATTTCAGCGCTTCTTGCGCATCTGTTTACATTCCCCTCACCTGCCATAACCCAAACTTATAAGAACACTACTACACTTGATCTTATACAAAAGGTTCTTAGAAGTGCTGTTTGTGGAGTAGCCTAAAGACAGGGGCTTGGATTGGCGAAAGCTCGCCTGGCAGCGGAGAGCCAGCTCCATCCCAAGACCAAACTAACATAGTTTTAACTGCAGCACCTTTAATCTACTACTAGTTCACTGCCTCCATACATGGTCTCCTTATCAAACGAGCTGTGTCAGGCAGAATTTTGGGTTGTTTTCATGGCTTCCACATCAAATTTGTTAACTTTGTCGCCACCCTGCTGTGTAATCAACAAAATATACTGGCAAACTTTTATCATTTACCGATATTATTTCAGCGCTTCTTGCGCATCTGTTTACATTCCCCTCACCCGCCATAACCCATACTTATAAGAACACTACTACACTTGATCTTATACAAAAGGTTCTTAGAAGTGCTGTTTGGGGAGTAGCCGAGAGACAGGGGCTTGGATAGGCTAAAGCTCGGCTGGCAACGGAGCGCCAGCTCCATCCCAAGATCCAACTAACATAGTTTTAACTGCAGCACCTTTAATCTACTACTAGTTCATTGCCTCCATACATGGTCCCCTTAATAAACGAGCTGTGTCAGGCAGAATTTTCAGGTGTTTCACCAGATACATAGTGGAACTCGGCCCATCTGTCGCCGCCATGCTGGAGACCTGAAGTTGCAATCATAGCAGCGCAATATGGATGCCCCATACTGTCGCTCTTAATCATGGAACCATTTCCGAAAAAACAATTAAAAATAGAACCACTATGCTATTCCATTATTCCTAGGTGAAATATTCAAACGACCCGGCCTGCTTTGAAAATTATAATTTTTTCAAAGTAAACGCTTCTGGTCCCCAGGCCCATTTTGGGTGGGGAGGAGCCGAGAGACAGGGGCTTGGACAGGCGAAAGCTCGCCTGGCAGCGGACCGCCAGCTCCATCCCAAGATTAGGCAGCCTTAGAGGCATCCATGCATGCTGCCCCTGCTGTTTCCTGTCCATTTTGCCTCCACGATCCTCCACAGCGTCCACCAATGTCTCCATGCGCAACTTTCAACTCTCTATACCCCAGACTCTGGAGCACGAGAGGATATGCAGCACATCCTCCCCTTATCAAACGAGCTGTGTCAGGCAGAATTTTCAGGTGTTTCACCAGATACATAGTGGAACTCGGCCCATCTGTCGCCGCCATGCTGGTGACCTGAAGTTGCAATCATAGCAGCGCAATATGAATGCCCCATACTGTCGCTCTTAATCATGGAAGTCGTCTCTATTGGATGTAAGCACACAAAGGAATGTAGAACCATTGGCTTTCTTCACATAAACAAAATGCCCAGATGTTCACCTGGATACCTTCCTCTAGGTTGTGCTAGCGAGCACTAAGTCTTTGTGTGCTGAGGGACGAACCCCACCCAAACTTCAGTTTTCATTACACAAAGTTATGTGAAATGAATGCGGAGTTCTTTAAAACGTCTGACAGTATGTAAGATGGCATTCAAGACCAGTGTGATATCTTTAACACAGTATACAGTGGAGATTGAGGCAGGGAGTCCCTCAGAGTCACGTGCATAGATGACCCACAGCATGCTGCTTTGCCTAACTAGTGACAGCCGAATAGTCAACATCTTGGAACCTCGCAACCAGTCAAAAATGATTGACTTTTTTCCAGCTGCTGAGAGGGAGGAATAACTGACAAACTATAGAAAAAATTCTGTGCACAAAGTTGGTGCCTATGTGCGCCATTATCCATCCTCTGCCAGATCTGACAGGTGGATTCCTAGCAGTCATCGCTCACGTACTACTGCCACCGGAATATGATGGGTAGGAGCAGTAGCAGCTCCATCAGCAGCAGCTTAAGTCTGGATTCCTTAATGAGCAACTTCCTTCACCCGCCTAGAGAGCAGGGTAGCCGCCAATCACAACAGCAGGTCATGGAGTAGACCCGGCAGGTGGTGGCCTACTTAGATAGCACTTTACGACCTCAGGTAGATGATCCCAAGGACTACTGGGAAGCCAAACTTGATGCGTGGTCGCAACTTGTGGAGTTTGCAGAAGAGAAACTATGCTGCCCGGCCAGTAGTGTGGTATCGGAGCAGGTGTTCAGTGCGGCGGGGCCATCGTTACCCCAAGGAGAACCCGCTTGTCCACCCTTGACCTTTGTCAAGATGAATCAGGCTTGGATCAGCCAGGATTTCAACTTACCAATGCCTTATGCATCAGATTAGATCAGCCATGACACCTCCCAAACATTGAAAAATGAGTCTGGGTTCTAACTACCTGCCTCAACCACCCGCTGCCACCCGCCTGATGCCACACATCTCCTGCCAGTTGCTCCATCTGCTTCCTACCATCTTTACCAGGGACTGGAATTGTCCGCCACCTTCACACATTGTGCCACTCTGTGGGCTCCTCCTGCTGCTGACGCCACCTCCACACTACATCATTGTGCCACTCCGTGGGCTCCTGCTGCTGCTGATGCCACCTTCACTCTATATCATTGTACCACTCTGAGGGCTCCTGCTGCTGCTGCAGACGCCATCTTCACACTTTTTTTTCAAAAATTCGGTCAATTGGGACGAACCAAATTTTAACAAATTCACCCATCTCTAATAATAACATATTTTTTACAATAAAAAGATGCAAGCATCCTTCAGTGGCCTTGGGAAATCAATTACATCAAGCAAAAACTAAACAAAGACAAAACCAAATCTCTTTTAATTAAAGGTAGAGGCAAATCATTTTGTTGATTCATAGATTCTGATTGAATCTAAAAATTTTCTTATAACCTTATTTAAAAGTTATTTTGCAAGACTTGTGCAAAAGGAATAAGTGGCATTCTCCTTATTCTGTATGCCCAGGTAGGTGCTACTACTCCTTTCCAGCACCAGAAATGTATATTTATTTATATAGAAGTAGTAATAGTCTGTGAGTTGGCACAGCTAGCAAAAGTTGCATACAATACAATATCTTATTTATTACAAAAAATCTCTAAAGTACAATTAATGTACAAAAAATTAAAACTACATCAATAATTTAAATAATGCAGTATAAAACTGTATTATAAAAAATATTATCCAAAATCCGGTAGGACAAACCACTACACTGAGTAGGGCCCAACTTATGAGTATTTATTTTATCATATATTATGATATGACAGTTAGTTTTGATGAGATATCTTTCTTATTCTTTATCCCTTATCTTGATATAATACCAAATATTTCATAGTGCACTTATGTTTTTGTTATTTCTATTAGTAATTATATTAAATGGGGAACATGTATCTTTATTTCTGCTAGTCAAATTGTCTCAATTTTACCACTTTTGGCTTTTTTGCAACTTTTTTTTGCAACTTTTTTGCTGTCGTTTTTTAAGTGCACCTTGGTCTGCACCTTGTGCAGTATGCATTATGTATCTTTGTTTTCCAGATGTTCCGTGCAACTTTTCACTTATGCATCACTTTTTTTTGCTTATGTTTGTGACTTTTCAGGCTCAAGCCCGTCCTGCGAGATGACATCAGTAACGCAAATGTGGAGTCCCTATGGGGTTTGCAGCCAGATCTTGTGCAGTGAGCTCTGCAGATTTTTGTGGCAGATAACTTTAAAAAAAGCATTAGCAAAGCGAGTGTGTGAGCTTGGCGGCGAGTGTGCATTGATCCCAAGTGTGTGCAGTGTCTTAAGTGTGACTTAGGTTTAAGGGACTTAAAGGGGTATTCTTGTCTGGGCATTCACATCCAGATTAATTAATCTGCCATATATCAACATTTCTTCAATTAGATGTTATTAAAAAAAATGTTCCTGTGTGAAGATAATTTCTCATAAGTGTAGTCATATGGTCCCTTAGAAACAAGACTGTGTCCCTAGATACGACCACGTCTGCTGGAGGGATTGAACAAATAAACAAAAAGTTTTTGTACATGAAATGTCCGGGAGTTACTGCATGTTCCGCAGCCGTCCTGTGGTAATGATTGCTGAATCCAGGAGGTCAGGCAGTACTGAATAGCACATGTCTGGCCACTGCTCCTGGAGTGTGACGTGGTCGTAACCGAGGAAGCTATCTCGTTTCTAAGGGATAACATGGCTACGTTAATGAGAAATTTTCTTCACACAGGAACATTTTTTTTAATAACATCCAATTGAATGTGAGTGCCCAGATGAGAATACCCCTTTAAGTTTGAGGGGCTTTAGCAGGTAACTTCTGTGTTTTGTGTTACTTTGACTGTAAATTCTTCTTTCTGTGCATATTTCTATTGTAATCCCCATTAGAATAATGGACTCCATAAGTGGCATTGCTATACGGTGTACATCCTGTGCCATGTATGCTTTCCTTGAACAGCTGTTCGAGGGGGAATACTGCTGTGTGGGGTGTGTGAAAATTGCTCATCTGGAAGCCCAGATTCTGGATCTAAATGAGCAAGTTTCAAGGCTGCGGGCAATTGATAATATGGAACGAAGTTTGCTGCTCCTGGAGCACAAACTCTCTGGGGAAGATGGCTGTGGGGAGGGAAGTATGGAGGTGCAGAATGAGGGGGCAGCTAGTTGGGTAACATGTAGAAGGCGGGGTAGAGGGAAGAGTTGTAGGGAGTCTAGTCCTGATCTGGTGCACCCCAATAAGTTTGCCAGGCTGGCGGATGAGGGGGATATCAGCTCTGGGGTAGCAATGTTGCAGCAAGACATGGCCGCTAGTAACCAGGGGACTGTCTGCTCCAGTAAGAAGGGTAATGGGAGCACAGGCAAGGTCAGACAGGTGCTGGTAGTGGGAGATTCCATTATTAGGGGAACACACAGGGCAATCTGTCACAAAGACCGTGCATACCGAACAGTGTGTTGTTTGCCGGGTGCTCGGGTTCGGCATGTTGCGGATCGGGTTGACGGATTACTGGGAGGGGCTGGTGAGGAACCAGCGGTCATGGTCCACATTGGCACTAATGACAAAGTAACAGGTAGGTGGAAGGTCCTTAAAAATGATTTCAGAGATTTAGGCCATAAGCTCAGGGCAAGGACCTCAAAGGTAATTTTCTCCGAAATACTGCCTGTACCACGTGCCACACCAGAAAGGCAGCGGGAGATCAAGGAGGTAAATAAGTGGCTCAAAAGTTGGTGTAGGAAGGAGGGGTTTGTGTTCATGGAGAACTGGGCTGACTTTTCTGTGGGCTACAGGCTCTACAGTAGGGATGGGCTGCACCTCAATGGGGAGGGGGCCGCTGTTTTAGGGGAAAAAATGGCTAGAAGGTTGCAGGAGTGTTTAAACTAGAGACCTGGGGGGAGGGCAATTACACTTGTGCAGGGCAAATAGACGGTGTACATAGAGAGCTGGGAAGAGTCATAGTCCATGGGGGAGGAAGGGGGGCTGGAATGAGATTGGGGAATAAGGACAAAAGGAATACGGACAGGGAAAACCATATAAAGTGTATGTACACAAATGCCAGAAGCCTCATAAACAAAATGGAGGAACTGGAACTCTTGATGTTGGAACGGAAATATGATATAGTGGGTATCAGCGAGACAAGGCTGGACAGTAGCTATGACTGGGCTGTTACTATAGATGGTTATAGTCTTTTTAGAAAGGATCGTATAAATAAAAAAGGGGGAGGGGTTTGTTTATATGTGAATTCTTGCCTCAAGCCCGTCCTGCGAGATGACATCAGTAA
The DNA here is from genome assembly GCF_040894005.1 of Engystomops pustulosus. Classification (NCBI taxonomy): domain Eukaryota; kingdom Metazoa; phylum Chordata; class Amphibia; order Anura; family Leptodactylidae; genus Engystomops; species Engystomops pustulosus. Next base: position 60,645,937 of record NC_092418.1, on the reverse strand, counting down.
CGCAAATGTGGAGTCCCTATGGGTGGAGATAAGAGGGAAAAAGAATAATAAAATATTACTAGGGGTTTGTTATAAGGCTCCAAATATAATGGAGGCAACAGAGGAAATGCTGATAAGTGAAATGGATGCGGCTTCAAAGCATGGTGAAGTACTTATCATGGGGGACTTCAATTACCCAGATATTGACTGGGGGGCAGAAACCTGCAGGTCCTTCAAAGGTAGCAGGTTCTTGTCAACAACAAAAGACAATTACCTGTCACAACTAGTCCTGGAGCCAACAAGAGGGGGGGCACTGCTGGACCTTATCCTTACCAACAGACCTAATAGGGTATCAAAACTACAGGTTGGGGGGAACCTGGGGAATAGTGATCATAATATCATTGATTTTGTATTACGCTTTACTAAGCATGTTAGTGAAGGGGCAACCAACACTCTAAACTTCAGGAGGGCAAATTTTCATCAACTAAGGGAAGACCTTAAAGGCATAGACTGGGATAATGCTCTCAAGGACAAAAGCCCCCCCCACAAAATGGGACTTTTTCTCATATATTCTCAAAAAGTCCTGTGAGAAACACATACCATATGGGAAAAAGCATAAAAGGAACAAGAAAAACCCTATGTGGCTAACTAGTCTTGTAAGGAAAGCAATAAGCGATAAAGATAAAGCGTTTAAGGTGCTAAAACGTGAAGGTAGCGATGAGGCATTACAGGATTATAGAGAGAAAAATAAATCCTGTAAAAAGCAGATAAAGGCCGCAAAAATAGAGACTGAGAGAAATATTGCCAGGGAGAGCAAAAATAATCCCAAATTATTTTTCAAGTATATAAATGATAAGAAACTAAAAACAGAGAGCGTGGGTCCCCTTAGAAATAACACGGGGGTCATGGTGGAAGGAGATGAGGAAAGGGCCAATCTACTGAATGTCGCCTTCTCAACTGTCTTTACCCAGGAAAATCCCCTGGTGGAAGACACAATGAGGAATAATGTAAATTCTTTTTATAATGTCAACAGTTTAACCCAGGAAGAGGTACGGCGCCGCCTCGCAACCACTAAGATAGATAAATCACCGGGGCCAGATGGCATACACCCCCGGGTTCTGTATGAATTATGTATGGTGATAGACAGACCATTATTTTTAATATTTGAAGATTCACTGAGGACTGGTTATGTTCCACAGGAATGGCGCATAGCAAATGTGGTACCAATATACAAAAAAGGATCAAATAGCGATCCTGGAAACTACAGACCCGTAAGTCTAACTGCTGTGGTGGGGAAAATATTTGAGGGGTTTATTAGAGATGCTATCCTGGAGTATCTCACTGTGTACAACCTTATAACCCAGCGTCAGCATGGGTTTATGAGAGATCGGTCCTGTCAGACTAATCTGATTGGTTTCTACGAGGAGGTAAGTTCAAGACTGGATCTGGGGGACGCTGTGGATGTTGTATATCTGGACTTCTCAAAGCCATTTGACACCGTGCCACATAAAAGGTTGGTATATAAAATGAGACTGCTGGGAATAGGAGAAAATCTGTGTATCTGGGTAAGTAATTGGCTTAGTGATAGAAAACAGAGGGTGGTCATTAATGGCACATTCTCAGATTGGGTTGATGTTACCAGTGGAGTGCCACAGGGGTCAGTATTGGGGCCACTTCTTTTTAATATTTTTATTAATGACCTTGTAGTGGGTTTACACAGTCAAGTTTCAATATTTGCAGATGATACTAAGCTGTGTAAAGTAATAAATACTGAGGTCGATAGTTTAGCATTACAGAGGGATTTGTAGAAGCTTGAGGGATGGGCAGAGAAATGGTTGATGAGGTTTAATGTAGATAAATGTAAAGTTATGCACTTGGGCCATGGAAACAAAAAGTATAATTATGTTCTAAACGGTCAATTACTTAGTAAAACTGAAGCTGAAAAGGACTTGGGCGTATTGGTGGATGGTAAACTTAATTTTAGTGACCAGAGCCAGGCGGCTGCTGCTAAAGCAAATAAAATAATGGGATGTATCAAGAGAGGAATAGATTCTCATGATAAAGACATAGTTCTGCCCTTATACAAATCCCTGGTCAGACCACACATGGAATATTGTGTACAGTTTTGGGCACCAGTGTATAAAAAGGATATAATAGAGCTGGAACGGGTACAGAGGAGAGCAACCAGGATTATTAGGGGAATGGGGGGACTAGAATACAATGACAGATTACAAAATTTGGGATTATTCAGTTTAGAAAAAAGACGACTAAGGGGAGACCTCATTACAATGTACAAATACCTGAACGGACAGTACAAGGATCTCTCCAAAGATCTTTTTATACCTAGGCCTGTGACCAGGACAAGGGGGCATCCTCTGCGCCTAGAGGAGAGGCGATTCTACCATCACCATAGACAAAGGTTCTTTACTGTAAGAGCAGTGAGACTATAGAACTCTCTGCCGCAGGAGGTTGTTATGGCCGACTCTATGTACATGTTCAAGAGAGGCCTGGATGACTTTCTGGAGAGAAAAAATATCACGGGTTATGGGGATAAAACATTTATTTAATTTTTGAAGGTTGGACTTGATGGACTTGCGTCTCCTTCCAGCCTTATATACTATGATACTATACTATGAAACTATGAAATCTGCACCTGATCCAGGGCATGTGCAAAGGTAGGATTTTTTTCATGGACCCTATTTTAACATGTAAATTGGAATTATTTCACATGCTTTAAATGTTTAAAATTTTGCACAGTAACCTGTTTTTTGAAAATGCTACAGACCTAGTCTCTTCTGTCTAATTGACTCTGTTTCTAAGTGGCTGATAGATTTCCCCTGTCTGTATTACACTTTATTTCAAGTGGCTGAGTGATGCACCCTAGGACCCAACGCGTTTCTTTTTTTGCCAGGAAAATCATTGAGCATGTCTGGATAGTAGACTTTGGAAAGAGATCCTGTTGGATCACACGTCTTTTGATACCTCTCCTCCCTTATCAATTTTAGCTGCCAGAACTCCTCATATAATGCTGACGAGACATCTTGCATAAGACCATGCCCAAATACAATGTAACAGTCACTAGTTAACCAATCAATTTTGGTAACATCTCTTCTGAGTTCAGGAAATCGTTAGAACAAAAGAAGGTTCTAATTAAAGTGAAGTTTTAACCCCTTAGCGCTCCGTTGCGGGTATATCCACCACGGAGCTCAGTGACTTAGCGCTCAGTGGCGGATATATCCGCCACGGAGCTGATGCCGGCTCGGCTCTGGATCGTAGCCAATCCAGCATCGGGAAACACGGGGTGCCGGCCGTAACTAGTAGCTGGCAACCCAGTGTAACACCCGCAATCAGAGTTGGCTCTGATTACGGGTGCGACGTCTAACATGCCTCTGGGGGGTCTTTCCCCATCGAACTTTCCCCATCGAACTGTTTTCGGGGGGGCGCCAGTAGCTGCTATGGAAGTGCTGGGGTCCGATCTGATCAGTGACATCATATTACTGGCAGAGTGCTAGCCTATGCAAGTGCATGGGCTGACACTGATAATACCCTGCAATACATAAGTATTGCAGGGTATTATCATGAACAGGCAATCAGATGATTGCTTGTTCATGTCCCATGGTGGTAGAAGTGAAAAAGTAAAAAAAAAATGTTATTCAATAAAAATGAAAGTAATAACTAGAGATGGGCGAATTTGTTAAAATTCGTTTTGACCCGATTCACCGAATTTTCCGAAAAAATTTGATTCGACCCGAATCGAATCAAAACGAATTACGTTAAAAAACAGGCATTTCCTGGCTGCAGAGAGCCTGTAGGGTGTTGTAGAACGTTGTGCCATGCTTAAATATGCATAGGGAGCGTGGTTTGGTCTTCAAACAATGCTGTGTTTTAGTATGACACGCACATGACAGCCGCGGCTCTTAGAATCGCTTCACTCTTCACTTCCATGTGCACTTACATAGGCCAACTTTCCCAAATAAGCGAAGTGGGAACGTAGCCTGACAAGGTAACGTCTGTGCCAGCTCAAAAGGTCAAGATCCTACTATTACATCAAAGAGTGCACTCTTTTTACACTGAGTGGCACAATGATATAGTGTGTTGGTGGCATTAAAAGCAGCAGCAGGAGCCCGTAGAGTGGCACAATGATATAGTGCGTTGGTGGCAACAGAAGCAGCAGCAACAGCAGCAGGAGCCCGCAGAGTGGCACAATGATATAGTGTGAAGGTGGCATCAAAAGCAGCAGGAGCCCGCAGAGTGGCACAATGATATAGTGTGAAGGTGGCATCGGAAGCAGCAGGAGCCCACAGAGTGGCACAATGATATAGTGCGTTGGTGGCATCAGTAGCAGCAGCAGCAGGAGCCGCAGAGTGGCACAATAGTACAGTGTGAAGGTCGCATCAGTAGCAGCAGGAGCCCGCAGAGTGGCATAATGATATAGTGGGAAGGTGGCATCAGAAGGAGCAAGAGCAGCAGAGTGGCACAATGATATAGTGTGTTGTTGGCATCAAAAGCAGCAGCAGCAGGAGCCCGCAGAGTGGCACTATGATATAGTGTGAAGGTGGCATCAGTAGCAGCAGGAGCCCGCAGAGTGGCACCATGATATAGTGTGGACGTGGCGGACAATTCCAGTCCCTGGTAAAGATGGTAGGAGGCAGATGGTGCAACTAGTAGCAGATGTGTGGCATTAGGCGGGTGGCAGCATCAGAATAGTGGCTGAGGAAGGTAGTTAGAACCTCGGCTCATTTCTCAACGTTTGGAGGAGGCGTCATGGCTGATCTAATCTGATGCATTAGGCATTGGTGAGTTGAAATCCTGGCCTATCCAAGCCTGATTCATCTTGACAAAGGTCAGTCTCTCCACATTACAGGTGGACAAACGGGTTCTCCTGGGGGTAACGATGGCCCCCGCCGCACTGAACACCCGCTCTGATAACACACTACTGGCCGGGCAGGACAGCTTCTCTACTGCAAACTATGCAAGTTGCGGCCACGCATCAAGTTTGGCTGCCCAGTAGTCCATGGGATCCTCTACCTCAGTCGGTAAAGTGCTGTCCAAGTAGGCCACCACCTGCTGGTGCAGGGTCTACTTCACGTCCTGCTGATGCTGCCGGTGGCGGCAACCCTCCTCACTAGGCGGGTGAAGGAAATTGCTCGTTAAGCAATGACTGCCAAGAATGATATAGTGTCATTCCTGACCTGACCTGACAGAGGATGGACAATGGCGCACATAGGCAGCGGCCATCTGTGTGCTCATTATTTCTCTATAGTATGCCAGTTGTTCCTTCCTCTCAGCAGCAGGAAAAAAGTCACCCTTTTTGGACCGGTAGCGAGGGTCCAAGAGGGTGGAGAGCCAAAAGTCATCCCTATGCCAGATGTTGGCTATTCGGCTGTCACTAGCTAGGCAAAGCAGCATGCTGCAGGCCATCTGCGCAAGTGACTCTAAGGGACACCCGGTCTCCATATCCAAAGTATACTTCCACGGTGCTTCTGGGTCATCTGCCTCGTCTTCTACCTCCTCCGGATGCTCTTGCTCCTCCTCTCCTGTCACCTGAGTAGAAAAACCACAAATTGCACCAGACTCTGCTTGTGCACCAATGTCCTCCACCTCCCCCTCCTCCAGTTCAGCCCCCACCGGATGTAGTCATGAGATCATGAGATGTAGTCTCCACTTCTCCAGTGCCCTGACCAGACAGATTTTGCAGCATGAGTTCCAGGACATGAAGTAGTGGAATGACGTTATTCATCCCGCAATCCTGGCGACTGACAAATAACGTGGCCTTTTTAAAAGGCCTGAGCAAACGGCAGGTGTCACGCATGAGCTGCCAGTGGCTGACATCAAAGTTACACAGGGGAGTACTATGGTCCGCTTGCATCATCAAAAAATCATTAATGGCTTTTCTCTGTTCATACAGGCGGTCTAACATATGGAGGCTGGAATTCCAACGGGTGGAAACATCGCATATCAGACTATGTTGGGGTAGGCCGTTCTGGCGCCGCAACTCGAGGAGGGTGTGCTTGGCTTTGTAAGAATGGCTGAAGTGCGTGCACAGTGTCCTGGCCATTTTTAGAATGTCTTGCAGATGGGTGTAAGACTTCAGGAACTTGTTGACTACCAGATTGAACACGTGCGCCATGCAGGGCGTATGGACCATCCCTCCTCGGTGCAGCGTGGAAACCATGTTCCTCCCATTGTCTGTCACCATGGTTCCGATTTTTAGTTGTCGCGGAGAAAGCCACCCATTGATTTCTTCTTGCATGACGCAGACTTCGTTCGCCCAGGCAAACCAGGTGTAGAACTGCATGACACCGCTGTGCCTTGCACATGTGGTATGATGGAGCAGCACTTGTGGAGGCTTAGGTGGTGGTGGAGATGGAGGAGGCGGACACTGGCGCAGGAGAAGCAGTTTGACAACGTGGAGGAGAAAGCGCCGTCTCTTGTTGAAGTTGTTGGTGTGGCTGGGGGAGAAGCACATTCACCCAGTGGGCCGTAGAGGACAAATTCTGGCCCTGACCATAATTACAGCTCCACATGTACGCGCTGCGGTGCACCTTGGAAGAAACTGATAAGCTCAAGGACTGGCCCACCTTCTGTTGTACATATTTGTGAAGGGCTGGCACAGCCTTTTTGGAAAAAAAATTGCGGCTTGGAACTCTCCACCTCGGTTCGGCACAAGCCATTAGTTCTCTGAAGGGTGCAGAGTCCACGACTTGGAAAGGGAGAGACTGCAGTACCAACAACTTCGTCAAGAGCACGGTCAGCTTCTGCACCTTAGGATGGCTGGAAGCATAGAGTTGTATTTTTGTAATCGCCTTGCTCAACGACTGCTGGTGCCATGCGTAGCGAGGAGCAGGAGCATCTGGACCGGGAGATGATGTCAAAGACAAACAGCAGAGGTGCTGGAGCCTTGACTTGCTGAAACAGCATGTGTGCCACTAGGTGCTGCTGCTGTTGCTGCGCCTGCAAGATGGACCACATCTGACACCCGTTTCTCCAAGGCCATTGGATAGTGATGCTGCATGTGTTGGCGCAGGGCCGTGGTGCCAAGGTTAGCTTCCTGGCCATGCTTCACTTTCTTCCCGCAGATACAACATATACCCACGCTCTTCTCCTCTGGTGTCTTTACAAAAAACTGCCACACCGCTGAGGTGGTAATTTTACCACCAACACTCTGCACTGAGCGACTATTACCACCGCTGCCTCGCTGAGCCCCTGTGCCACTGCTTATTTGGGCCTCCGAATCGGGATTTGTACCTTGCGGAAGTTTGGCTCCCATCTTCGCACTGCTGCCACCCTACTGACTCACAGCCACAGTAGCAACTTGCTGCCTACTCCGCAAGCTGATACTCTCTTCGCCTGACGATGAAGAATCCCCTGCTACATCTGGCTCCAAAGTGCGATCGGCTACATCATCGCCAATTTGCGTTTCCCGGTCACTGCTACTCTCCCTACCGATGTCAGTATGCACAGCCTGCCTACTGCAGGTAGCAGCGGAAGTCTGCCCCACCTCTTCACTGCAAAGAAGCTGCTGACTGTCCTCAAACACTTCGTCCTCGCTGAATTGTGGTGCGGAGCCCAGACCACCTAGTAACTCTCTGGCTGCGGGAAAGGAACAGGACAGAGCCTGGTTGAGGACAGGTGAGGGCCGCTGACCTGCTCCTGGGCCATGCCAACTAATTGTTGTATCAGAGGAACCTACGGGCTCTTGGCTGGGGTTGTTAGATGTTATATTTGAGGAATTGGATGACCTAGTCAACCATTCAACAACCTTTGGGTTGTTGGTCAACATACTGCCACTAGATGACAACGGCAGTTCTGGCCTCACAGAGTCACCCCTGCTGCGACATCCCCTTACTGTGCTGCCACCTCTGCCTGCTCCACCTGCTACCTTTCTGTCTGACATAGTGGTTTATAAACTACATGGATTTGATACGTACATTTGGCTGTAAACTAGAGCCCCCAAAAGGTGTTGCAATGTCCATTATACAGATGCCCCACAACTGACAGTGTAATTTCAGCGAAAATAACTGTATAAACTATGTGGATTTCACACGTAAATCTGGCTGTAAACTAGAGCCCCCAAAAGGTATTACAATGTGCGTTATACTGATGCCCCACAACTGATAGTGTAATTTCAGCGAAAATCACTGTATAAACTATGTGGATTTGACACGTAAATCTGGCTTTAAACTAGAGCCCCCAAAAGGTATTACAATGTGCGTTATACAGATGCCCCACAACTGACAGTGTAATTTCAGCGAAAATCACTGTATAAACTACGTGGATTTCACACGTAAATCTGGCTGTAAACTAGAGCCCCCAAAATGTATTGCAATGTCCGTTATACAGATACCCCACAACTGACAGTGTAATTTCAGCTAAAATCACTGTATAAACTATGTGGATTCCACACGTAAATCTGGCTGTAAACTAGAGCCTCTAAAAGGTATTACAATGTGCGTTATACTGATGCCCCACAACTGACAGTGTAATTTCAGCGAAAATCACTATATAAACTATGTGGATTTGACACGTAAATCTGGCTGTAAACTAGAGCCCCCAAAAGGTATTACAATGTGCGTTATACAGATGCCCCACAACTGACAGTGTAATTTCAGCTAAAATCACTGTATAAACTATGTGGATTCCACACGTAAATCTGGCTGTAAACTAGAGCCCCCAAAAGGTATTGCAATGTCCGTTATACAGATAGCCCACAACTGACAGTGTAATTTCAGCGAAAATCACTGTATAAACTATATGGATTTCACACGTAAATCTGGCTGTAAACTAGAGCCCCCAAAAAGTATTACAATGTGCGTTATACAGATACCCCACAACTGACAGTGTAATTTCAGCTAAAATCACTGTATAAACTACGTGGATTTGACACGTGAATTTGGCTGTAAAATAGAGCCCCCAAAAGGTATTGCAATGTCCGTTATACAGATACCCCACAACTGACAGTGTAATTTCAGCGAAAATCACTGTATAAACTATGTGGATTTCACACGTAAATCTGGCTGTAAACTAAAGACCCCAAAAGGTATTACAATGTGCGTTATACTGATGCCCCACAACTGACTGTAATTTCAGCGAAAATCACTGTATAAACTACGTGGATTTCACACGTAAATCTGGCTGTAAACTAGAGCCCCCAAAAGGTTTTGCAATGTCCGTTATACAGATACCCCACAATTGACAGTGTAATTTCAGCGAAAATAACTGTATAAACTATGTGGATTTCCCACGTAAATCTGGCTGTAAACTAGAGCCCCCAAAAGGTATTGCAATGTGCGTTATACAGATACCCCACAACTGACAGCTCACTACTGCAGATGCATGAATGTCAAACAGATTTCTTCCTATTCGATTTTGTCACTAAATAGAACTGCTCTTTCTGGTATACAGATCCCCCTTAGAGAACAGCGAGATTGCAGCAAGAATCGCACAGCACAATAGCAGCAGCTGGACGCTACAACATGAAGTGTGAAGTGCTGAGATAGAAAATGACTGGTTTTATAGGGCTGTGTGACATCACCTAAGCCTGCCGGTCGCTGATTGGCTTACAGGTCTGCAGATGTCATCGGGGGTGTTCCTTTCTCCTTCCCAGAGTTCTCTGCCCCATATAAAACGTTGTTCTCGCGCCCATTTATCAGAAACATGAGGGAAAAAAAAACAACTTCGTTCCCGCGAATCAGCATAAACTTCGGCTTCGTAGCGAATCGAATTTTTCCTGAAATTCTAACCGAAGTTAGAATCATTAGAATCTATTCGCCAATCTCTAGTAATAACTCAATAAAAATGCCCATAAGCCCCATAACATATAAAGAGACATATAACCCAAAAAAAGTCTAAATCATAACAAAACCCCCACATATATAGTACCACCACGTCCGTAACAACCCGTAGAATAAAAGTAAATCATTATTGAACCCGTACGATGAAACCCATTAAAAAAAACTGTTGAAAACCCAACAAAAAACATCATTTTTACCTATTCAATCTTACAAAAAATGCAATAAAAAGTGATCAAAAACTCCAGAATGATACAAAGTAAAACATGTCCCACAAAAAACAAGCCATCAACCAGCTCCGTAGCCAAAAAAGTAAAAATGTTATGCGACTTGGAAGACGGCAATGCAAACATGATAGATTTTTTCCCCACATTACGGTTTTATTTGAGAAATTTAGTAAAATGTAAGAAAATATATTTAAGTCTGCTATCCCCGTAATCGTATCGACCCATAGAATAAAGATAACATGATTATTAGGCTAAACGGTGAACACGAAAAAAAAACAGAGTCACAAATCCAGTACAGAATTGATGCTTTTGCCCTCAAAAGCGAGTTCCTAAATTTTCAACAATAGGTGATACCAACCCCAAAATGGCAACACTGAAAAAAGCATCTCGTAAAAAAAATGCCGTCACATGGCCCCAATAACGAAAAAGTGAAAATTTTATAGCCTACAAAGGAGGCAACGAGAAAACTAAAATCCTGGCAGCAGCAGGGCGCTCCTTCCCTTCTGCGCCTCGCTGTGCACCCATAAAACAAGTAATGTCCACATGTGGGGGGTCTCTGTACTTGGGAGAAATTGCAGAACAAATTGTTTGGTGGGTTGTCTATTTTTATCTTTTGGAAATGTGTCAATTTTAGGGCTAAATGAACGTATAACCGACACAAATTGACCATTCTAAATTTCACCTCCATTTTGATTCAAGAAGATCTCAAGGGGTTAACGATCTTCCTAAAAGCTGTTTCTGATAGTTCGAGGGGTGCAGATTTGAAAATGGATTGATTATATTTGGGGTTTTGATGCTAAATATGTAAAATTTCATTCAAAACTGTATTTATCCGCAAAAAAGTAAATTCTGAAAATACAGAAAATCGCTGTTCGATTTATTTTCAAAATAAATTATCCAGACATTTCAAAAATTATGAAAATGTAAAGTAGGCATATGGGAAATGTTATTCAGCAACTTATTTAGGTGGTAAATCTATCTGCCTGAAAATGTAATGATTTTGAATTTCAAAAAAGTGAAATTTTTCAAAAAATTCATCATTGGAAAATAAACGCAAAACTTATCAGCCAACATTAACCACTAAAATGAAGTACAACATGTGGGGAAAAAACTGTCTCAGTTATAACAGTGTTCAAAAGTTATAACCATATAAAGCAACGCAGGTCAGAATCCAAAAAATGGGGCTGAGCCTTAAGCTGTAAAATGGCTGCGTCCTTAAGGGGTTAACACAAAACAGTGTTTACTAACAAAGGGGTTAAAATATAAAAAAGTAGACATATACGAACAAACCAAAAGAAACAGTTTGATAAAAAAAAAAATAAAAGGGATAAAAAAACAGAATTGAATTCATTATTTGGCATTATAAGTATGGTTTATGGGAAATCAGATATAAGTGATCAATCTATTCACTAAGGATACCCACATGAAAGACAATTTTCTATGGTGACACTTTCATCTAAGAAGGATTCAAAATCCCCCTAGGCCCATGTCTGTGTTTCCATGAGGAAGGCTAGATGAATGTTATGTCCATTTACGACAAGTATTTTTTTCTTCAAAATTTTATATTATGATATCTTGCCATACAGAGCATCCTATGAGCTTGGTCTTAAACCCATGTTTTACCTCATAATGCCCCACACGTACATATCAAACCAATTGTTTAATTGGTCCGTGTTGCTGGGGTGCCATTTTGTTTGCCTTTGATGAAGTAACAGCATTGAATTGGATGGAGTTACAGTAGTGGTAGTATATAAGGTTTAAAGATGGTGCAGGTCCATCAAGTCCAACCTATGAGAATTCAAAACATTGGGGCTCATTTACATACCTGGTCCAGTCGCGATCCCGCGGCATGTTGTCTGACAAGGATTCGGGTCTGCCGGGATTCAGTAAGGTCGTGCACCCGATATCCAGCAGGTGTCTCTGCTGTGCCGAGGTCCGCCGGAGTTCACCTTCTTCTTCCTGGTGCATGTAAGTGCTTGATCTTGTGACACAAATCGTTTTTTGAATTCCACAGTTTTTCCGAATCCATCGGGTTGTCCGATTGCCCCCCCCCCCCGATTTCTGTCGCATGAAAGCCGGCGCTGACGCGCCACAATCCAATCACATGCGCCAAAAATCCAGGTCAATTTGGCGCAAAACAGAGCAAAAAAAGGGAAATATTCTGGAAAATCCGACGGAATTTCTGCTGCAGGACCCTTTGTAAATGAGCCCCATTCTTTTTTACCCCATAACCAGGGTTCTATCTAAAAGACGGGGCCGAATACAAATCCCTGTGGATAACTTTGACACAATCTGCAAATGAGCAATTATTGATGACCTTCTGTTTTCTTTCACAAGGTTCTTTAGGTTTGTTCTTAAGTTGAATTTGTATGTAAGTCGGAACTGTATATTTTATAATTGTAACCCCAGACAGAATTTTTTTGGTCTCTGTGACAATTGGATTTTAAAAATGTTGGGTTGTCATAAGAAACAGGATTAACAATAATGCTTAATTGCAGACACATTTGATCATTGTTACAGCTGTTCACTGTAGCTTACCAACATCCAGAGGTAACTAGGGGTTGTCTGTAAGTGTTCTTAAGTACACAGATTTTCCCATAGTCCCAACAGTCTCATTTTATGTACCAACCTTTTATGCAGCAATGTATCAAATCTTAAAAAAATCCAGAAATACAACATCCACAGCCCCCCCCCTCCCCCCAAGTCCAGTCATATCAGTGTGGGGTTGCTTTGGCAAGGAGCAACTCATTTTCAACACATCTCACAGTTTCTGATATAACTGAGAAAAAGGCTCTGTCTTATTATTTGGCTCTTACCAATATACCATTCAAAACTACAGGGCTTCTCATGGATCTGCAGAAGATCATGTGTAGTCTTTATCTGTCTCTCTTGTCCAAAATATCCCAATTTTTCTACTTGTTTCTTTTAGATGTGTCATTCACATCTGTCATTAAAGCATGCTTTTTTTAAACGCGATACAAGAGGAGAGGAGAGAGAAGAGGAGATTTGCCTTATTACATTTCTATTAACATTTGCATTTACAAGATGCATATGTTGAGATTTTGTGAAAGCAATGTTAGCAGCTAAGGAGTATATTTGGTCCCTCCTCCCAATCATGGTAATTTTTTTTGGTCAGATGGATATAACATTTACTATTCATTGCTGCTTATGTATTTCTGGCTTTTGGGGTAGTAAACCCCTGGGACTGGAATCCAAGTGGCAACCGTTTTTTACCAGAGACCAAAGCGGGGTCACAACGGGAGGTCAAAACACAGGAGTAACGCACGGGTAATAGCTTTCTTGACGGCATAAAGCAATAAGATCTAGTCAGGGATGCTGGGAGAAGCCAGTTTTTAACCGTTTCCGGGAAGTGGCCAGCGCCAATCAGCGGTGCACTGGCCTTGGAGAGATAAGTGACATCGGGAGAGCGGGCGCCACGGAGAAGGGCACGTGAGCACCCGTGACAATGTATATGTAAAATTAGCAAAGAAATTGTTCCTTTAAGTTATAAAGTACACTGACAGAGAAATTTTATATTTTATAACATTTGGTGAAATTAACAAATTTGAAATATATTTGTGCTTTAGCGTTCATTTAATAAAATAAAATGGAAGAGTGTTATAAAACTAGGTAAAATAACACCATACTAATTTATAAGAACAGTAAAAATTCATCTGCCAATTGTTTTACAACTGGAGTTCTATAGCATGTCTATACACATAACATATTTCACAAGGTAAAGTGTAGAAACTTGCTAGTGGGAAAAAAACAAAGGCACTGCAATAAAAGATGTTGTCTAAGATCCAAAATATATGTAATGTAATTTAAGTATGTTTTCATGAACATAGAGAATGAAATATGCCTGTGAACTAGTGCTGACTAGTTCATTACAATGAAAATATTAAAATAAAAGGCCTTTAAGGTTGTGAATATTCTTTGTAAAAGAAAGTTAAATAAGTCCCACAATCACAGCCAGAGTGACACTGGCCTGGCAAACAAAGCTTATCAAAAAGAGGTATGGTATGTACTTTTGCACTGAATCACAAATATGTCAACATTGGAGTCCTTACATGTAGAATATGATGATGTGTGTGGACTGAACACATCATTACTTTTATTGAGTCCCCCGATATGAGGTTTACTGTATGCACCAACCCGACCAAAAGGAGAGGGGTGATCGTTGTTCGCTTACCTGTTCTTCAGTTATGCGATATAGGGATACTTCTCGAACATCACCTGACTGGGCGCTGTGCTGTACTTGCGATCGTGTGACTTGGCAGGCGAGACATTATTGATGACATGTACCATTGTTGTTTGGGGCATTGATGCCTGGCGTAGGAAAAACGACCGTATGCGGCAGATAGCTATTGGTCGACTAGGAAGGGCAGCAATGCTTTAAAAACAGCAATGCTCATAGCGTGGCGGCATGGCAGAATATCTGCCGCATGCCATGTAATCGTTGGCACACAATTTCCACAGACAGTCAGAAATTCAGTTAGCCAATAAGTCTAGATAGAAAAAAAGCAGTGTATAACTGACTGTATAGATGAGTTGCACCATGTTGCATGCTATGTTAGTGCAACACCCTCGCCGATGCAATGGCGAGGGAGGGTTTGCGAATACGTCCCACCTGCATGTAATCACATCACATTACATGGTCCTTATAGGACATAGGGGTATTGCAGTGGTGAATCCTGCCTGGCAGGGCAGGAGTTAAGTATTTTGTATGATGCAAGATGCTGTTATCCAATGATCTGTGTTACATCCTGTGCTCTGTAAGCTGAGATGTGATTGGAGGAGCAGCCACCACCTGACCAAAGGGAGATGATAAAACCCCCTGGCCAGGAATGTTCTGGAGACTATTCTAGTATGTCTATTTAGTGAGTGAGTGAGTAATCTCAGTCTAGCCCATACCAGAGCAGGAAGAGCCTAGCCCCTGCCTCTGAAGAGTGGAGCATCAGACTAGAGTTAGTGTAGTGAGGAAAAGGGGTATCATCTTACCTTTAAAGGTGATACCTGAAGCCCTACAGGACAAGCTGAAGCTTCCTACCAGGACACAGCTGCCTCCCAGCATGCCCTCTACATCCAGGCTGGTGAACTATCTCCTGAGGCTCCCTCCAACTTACATCTCAGCACTCCATCTACCTGTTAAAGGCACGTTTGCTGCGGTTCCTGCCGGTTCAAATAAAGAACTGTAAGTTGTTTTCTCCAAATTCTGTCTCCGTCTGGTCCCTGCTAATATGGCTGCCTTCATCACCGGCACCCTGTCCATCACCCAGAGACTCACACTCGGGACATTAAGGGGTTGCCCCAGGGAGATCCGCTACAGCAGCCTCTCCCTCATCATTTCTTGCCAACACCACCCTGCTGGAGACCTGCCAGGCTGTAGGACAGCCCTCCGGTTCCCCCGTACCAAGCACCGTGACAATAGCGTGCTTAGGCCGCAACCGCCAGCCACTCCGGTACCGCGGGCCCCGGCTGTCTCCAGGCCTCACCTCAAGGGCTAGGCCCCGGTGGGGGATGTTGCAAGTGGCGTCACGAATCACAGGATATATACTTCTGTGCCTTATCCTGGCACTAAAGACTGTACTTTATTAAGAAAAAGACTGTGCTGCCTAACCCTGCTGCCATCCGGGTTTAGGCCCAAGTATTTGTGTGTTTCTACATTGAACTTTATACTGCTGCCATGTGCTGTCGAGCGCCGCTCCAGCACTCAAGAGGTTAATTCCTGCAAGAACTGTGTCAGCTCTGCTACATCCGGCGCTGCTGCGCCTGAAGCGTTTACCTCAGAGGCGTGTGGCGCAGCAAGTATTTCCAGCCCGCCAAATCCTCACTGGCGGGAACTCCAGAGGCGTCACTAGGCTCCGCCCCCTGCGCGAGTGGCGCGAACTACCGTGGAGGAGGAGCTGGAGCGAGTGCGACCGGCAACGAAGAGGGTTAATCGGCCATCTTGGATTTCGGCGCAGGCCGCGCCTGAAGCCTGCCAGCAGTGTGCGCCTCATCTGGAGTTCCGGCGCACGTGTCCTGCGACTGGAGAACACCGCTGAGCATCACCGAGCCCTGCTGCCTGCCGGACATCGGGAACGGAGACCTTCGTGCACCGGAGCTGTCCTGTCACCGCGGCTGATCCTGAGTGAGTACCGCTGGGGAAGTTAAAGGGGGGTAGAGATTGTTTCCGATGCTAGGTTATTGGCTCACCTCCCAGGGAATAGTGACTGTGTCTTAAAGTGCCCACGTCCCATTCTAGCCATCGCCCATAGCAACGGACATTGTGTAACCCTACAGGTTTCCCTCAGCTAGGCCAGTCATATCCACCCAGGACGAAGATACGGGACTGGAACAAGTCCCGTCCCCTGGTCCCTCCTCAGGGTACCGGAGCATGTTAAGTCCTCCAGAGAGTCCCTTCAGCCCTGCTACAGCTAGTGTCCCTGGGACTCCCACCATGATGCCTCTGACTATGCCCTACTATCTGGGGGCCCCCTGGTTACCCTACTACGAGGGAGAATCACATACTCTCCCTGAATTCAGGGACAAGTTGTTAGCCACCTTCGCCTTGCTCCCATTCACAGAGGAACAGAAAGTGGGCATCCTCATCGGGCAGTTGAAAGGACCCGCTCTCCGGGAAGTCAAGTCTTGGCCCCGAGAACAGTGTCAGAACGTGGTCCGGATTCTTGATAGGCTACGCAACACCTTTGACAAGTGTACTGTCTCCGAGTTGAAGCAGAAATTCTTCGGGAAAAGACAGAAGCCCCAAGAGTCCCTCCGAGACTTTGCCCTCTCCCTACAGGAGACATGGAAGGCCATCACCTGCCTTGAGCCCAAAGACGCTGAAACCTCTGATCAAACCTTAAGGGAACAATTTATTAATGGACTTGTTGATAGAAATCAAAGGTGTCAACTAAAGATCATCTCTTCTCAACATGCCCAGGCCTCCTTCCTTGAGTTTAAGGAAATTGCCATTGACATATTAGGGGACCGACCGCCTACTGGACCGCAGAAAGAGCCTGAATCCGTGGAAATGGAAGAATCTGCTCCAGCTTGCTATCCAACGCAGTCGACATCACCTACTCCTGTGGCTACGGAAGTTGCTGACTTAGCAGGACAGGTCTCTAATCTGGCGGACACCCTGCATAAAATCCTCGATCGGTTGACCCAGGTGGAAGTGACTGTCTCCGCTATGAGGAGGAAACCTCCAGAGAACCCGGTACGGTCAGCTACTCCTCGTGACTCTCCGACTAAACAGCGCCCAAAAGAGGCGAAGTCGTTAAGCACCTGGAGTCAGAAGAAACCCCGCCATCGGTGCAGCTACTGCCATAAATATGGGCATGAAGAGAATGACTGTCGTCAGTTAAACGACAAACCCTTGGAGCTAAGGGACGACCTCCAAGGGAAGAACTTGTAAGTCCCCGAGATGCTAACTGGATGCCCAGGTTCGTGGGGACTCGCCCCATGGTTCATGTAACCATCAATGGAGTTACCCTACCGGCCTTAATTGATACCGGCTCTCAAGTGACCACCCTCCGGAGTGCTGCCTTCGAGAAATGCCGAGGAAAAGCATCCTTAATCCAGCCTCCCAAGGCTTACTTGAACATTATTGCTACGAACGGAAAACCCGTTCCCATCCGCGGCTACTGGGAGCCCACGCTAACCATTGGAGACACTGAGTTAACCAGACAGGGCGTAGTGGTGACACGTGTGCCCGAAAACGGTAACTTCTCCCTGGTACTGGGTACCAATGTCCTCCGCAACTGCTACCCTGAAGTGCTGAAGGCTCTCCACGACTCCCTGCCAACAGTGCCCAACGGTTCCCGGAAGGTAATTCAGGAGACTATGCAGGTTCTAGCGGCGCAACAGAAGTTTGCTGGCCCTAATGGAGAAATCTGCAGAGCCCGGATCAAGGATCCCCAACCTGTCCGCCTTCAACCTGGGACTGAGACGTTAGTATGGTGTCGAGCCTGCATGGGCGTCCAAGGTCAAGACTACCAGGCGATAGTAGAACCTCTACCAGCGGATGAAGACCTGCCCATTCTAGCCACCAGGAGCCTAGTCACTGTGTCCCGAGGACAAGTACCCATTCGACTACTAAATGTGGGAGACTCCCCAGTGGATCTGAGAAAGTACCAAGCCGTAGCCACTCTCTTCAGCGTGCATCCTGAAGACTTGGTGGAAACCGCTCTGTCTGCCTCCCAACAGTTGGAAGTGAAGCAAAGTGCTGAAGGTGAGCCTGCCGAGCAATCCTGGTGGCTTGAGCTCAATATTGGAGACGACGATTTTACTCCTGCAGACCAAGTACAAGGTGTCCTGGATGTCGTTATGAAGCACCACCAGGCCTTCAGCAAACATCCACTGGATTTTGGGCAGACTACTCTGATCCAACACACCATCCCTACTGGCTCTCATCCTCCTATCAAGGAACGATACCGGCCCATACCTCCAGCCCGTTACCAAGAGGTGAAGAAGCTGGTACAAGAGATGAAGACAGCCAACGTTATCCGGGAGAGTCACAGCCCATGGGCTGCTCCGCTGGTCCTTGTGAAGAAGAAGGATGGAACCCTTCGATTCTGTGTTGACTATAGGAAGATAAACAATATCACCCACAAGGACGCCTATCCTCTGCCTCGAATCGAGGAATCCCTCGCAGCCCTAGGGTCAGCTGCCTACTTCTCTACCCTGGACCTGACCAGTGGCTACTGGCAAGTGGCCATGGCGCCAGAAGACAGAGAGAAGACGGCTTTCACCACCCCAATGGGCCTGTTCGAGTTCAACAACATGCCGTTCGGGCTATGCAACGCCCCAGGCACATTTCAACGGCTGATGGAGAGATGTTTGGGTCATCGCAACTTCGAGACCGTCCTGCTATATTTGGACGACATCATCATCTACTCCAAGACTTATGAAGACCACCTCCACCATCTGGCGGAAGTCTTCCAAATCCTGACCCAACATGGGTTGAAGGTCAAGCCATCCAAGTGCCACCTGCTACAACCTAGCGTCAAGTACCTGGGACATGTGGTGAGCGCTCATGGAATTGAGCCAGATCCAGAGAAGATTGCAGCTGTTCACGACTGGCCTACCCCATCAACCGTACGGGACATCAAAAGCTTCCTGGGATTTGCCAGTTATTACAGGCGTTTCATCCCGAAGTTTGCCCAGCTGGCGGCTCCCCTGCAAGAGCTTCTAAGGGGCCTGCCAAAAGAGAGCCAACGTTCCCGAGTATCCATTGAGTGGACGGCCGAACGAGAAGCTGCCTTCCAGATGCTCAAGCAACGGCTGACTGAACCTCCAGTGTTGGGATATCCAGACTATCGTCTGCCTTTCACCCTATACACTGATGCCAGCAAGCAAGGTCTAGGGGCGGTATTATCCCAGCTCCAAAACGGAACTGAAAGGGTCATAGCCTACGCCAGCCGTTCCCTCCGAGAACCGGAGCAAAACGACCAGAACTATAGTTCCTTCAAGTTGGAGTTTCTGGCGTTAGTCTGGGCTGTGACCGAAAAGTTCAAGGACTACCTAGCTGCATCATCTTTCACTGTCTTCACAGACAATAATCCTTTGGCGCATCTGAACACCGCACGTCTTGGAGCACTGGAACAACGGTGGGCCTCCAGACTTGCCAATTTCAGCTTTACCATCAAGTACCGGGCTGGTAAAACCAATGACAACGCCGACGCTCTGTCCCGTCTCCCTGACCAGTGGGAGGGACCCTCCACGGATGCTCAGTGGGAAGATGTGGAGATGCCAGCGTTCTATGCCCGGTTTGTGCGTCAAGATGCCCAGAGAGTTTACTCCCTACCGACAGAGGCAGCGCCAGCTACTCCTCAAGAAGAGTCAGAGCCCCCTGCGGAAAAGGACCTCTGGATGAGTCTTCAGGCTGATAGCCGTGCCATGGGAGAAGTAATGGACTATCTCTCTAGTGGGCGAGTGCCTGAAAGAATCCGGCGCAGAAGAGCTGATGGAGAACTGTCTCAATTGTGGCGCCAGAGAAAGACTCTGAGCATGCACCAGGGTCTGCTAAAGAGAAGAACTCTGGACCCTATCACTTATGACCGGCTATACCAGATTGTGATTCCCAGGAGGGACGCCAAGATAGTACTGGAAATGTACCATGACCAGTCCGGACACTTTGGCGCTCAGAAGACTGAAGCCACCCTCCGAAGGCGATTCTTCTGGGTCAACATGAAGACCGACATTGAAGCCTGGTGTCGAGAATGCCCAGCCTGCTCCATCGCTCGAGGAGAGCGACACAATCAAAGGGCCCCTCTACGTCCCATTGTGAGCCAACGGCCCTTGGAGATCCTGGCATTGGACCACGTGAAGTTGGAGCCCAGCAGATCCGGTCACAGTTATGCCCTTACTATCATCGACCACTATACCAAATTTGTGGTTGCAGTACCTGTCAGAGATCTGTCTGCAAGGACTACCGCAGCGGCCCTGTGGAAGAGCTTCATCCTCCCCTATGGCTGTCCGGACCAGATCCTTACAGACCAAGGAACAGCATTTGAGTCCCAAGTCTTCCAGGAGCTGTGCACTCTATATGGCTGCAAGAAGCTGAGGACCACAGCTTATCATCCCCAAGGCAACGGGCTTTGTGAAAAGATGAATCAGACTCTAATCAATATGCTGAGGACTCTGACCCCTGCAAAAAGGGCTGACTGGCCAAAACTATTGCCCGAACTAGTGTACCTGTACAACAATACCACTCATTGCTCCACAGGGTACACCCCGTACTATCTGATGTTCGGGAGACACAGACATCTCCCTGCTGATATGACCTGGGACATGGAGTCCCCTGATTCCCAGTCTTTACTCCCCCAGACTGACTGGGTTCACGAACACCAGAGGCGCCTGGCGGATGCCAGAGAAGTTGTGGATCTGCGGTTGGAAGAGGCCCGAGAGAAACAAAAAAGGGACTTTGATCGTAATGCCTGTGCTGAGCCTTTTGCCCCAGGAGATCGAGTGTGGCTGCGCAACAACCATCCTACCAGTAAGCTAGATGGGCGTTGTGACTGTGCCTCAATTCTGTTTTGTTTCCACTCCAGTAAGAGGTACCTCGGAGAGACCATCATCCCCACCGCAGTCTCCAATACTGCTGCCTGTGGAGGATGATCCGGCTCCAGTGTCTGCAACCCCTGAAACATCAGAGCCAGCTGAGACTCCGACTCCAGCGCCGGAATCAGAGGACGACGATGAGGAGATTGTTATCTTCTCCAGGCCGGAACTTCGAAGGTCTCAAAGGGAGACAAAAGGTAAAGCTCCTGCGTACCTGCAGGAGTACCAACTGGTGACACACAGAAGGAGGAGGCGGGTACGTTTTTCTGACACCGAAGTACTTACCACCGAAGAAGATGCAGACTAACCCCTGAAGGGCTGTAGCCCTCTCCAGGTACTATGTACATATTGTGTATATTTCTGTCCTTACCCCAAAGAGCCAGAGACTTTCCTGAGACTCTTACCCTTATTTATCTCAGTCAAGAGACATACCTTGAACTGATCACTGTCATGTGCTATGATAGCACCCCTTCCTCTGCCACAGCAGAGATTTCTTCAAAGGACTCTGCCCCTCTCCAAACAGAGGAGACCCTATGCTTCTCAGTGCACTTTTCCCCACATCAAGGGCTGTACCCAGAAGATGGACTTTGTCATTAGAGACCTTCTGTGAGACTTTTGCCAGATACTACAAGGGAAAAGTGGCTATTGATTATTATTTTGCACTTAATGCCTTCCTTTTTAGGTATGGACATTCTGCTTGCACTTTTTATGCCTTTCCTTTGCAGGGAAAGAGACATTTTATCCTGCTACCCTGAGTAGCCTACCTCTGTAACGTTTGTAACGTTTTAAGATGTGTACCCATTGTGCTCCTAAGCCAATGTGAATTAACCTGTTTGCACACTGTCAGAAGATATGCCAGTAGTCTGCATTAACCCTGTCATAGGCTTTTCAGGTTGTAGTGTGGCTGTGTCGGACCGTCTTTCTATGTAAAACACTGACCGCTACCTGATCCCTCAAACTGAGGTTTGCACGTGGGGGTAGTCCGTAAACTGCGGGTCCTAAGGGGACCGGGGGTGTTACAGAGTTAGCACCTGGATGCCACCCATACATGGGTAAGGATACCAGTCAGGAGGTACTCGTGTCGCATATGCTAACGCAATGCAGATATACACACTATATAATTGCCGCCAGGGAAGAAGTGTTGATATAACAAATATACAGGCCTTGGTGCAAGGAGTGGATTACAGGACATGACACCACACCTTTCCTACTGTACAGTTCGGTTTAATGGCGTCAGCGACCAACTGTCATACAGCTACATGTTTTGTCTTAGTCCGACACCAACCCAGGTGCCTGTCTCCAGGACCATGGGCGGTTTGTCCCTACACCTCACATAGCCTGCACTTCCCTGAAGTGCCCTTATCCACCTCTGCCCCCTCAAACCATCTGTAGTCGAGCCGAGGGCGGCTCTTTCAATTGCCCCCGGGGTATGCAACACCCTCGCCGATGCAATGGCGAGGGAGGGTTTGCGAATACGTCCCACCTGCATGTAATCACATCACATTACATGGTCCTTATAGGACATAGGGGTATTGCAGTGGTGAATCCTGCCTGGCAGGGCAGGAGTTAAGTATTTTGTATGATGCAA
Organism: Engystomops pustulosus; assembly: GCF_040894005.1. Classification (NCBI taxonomy): domain Eukaryota; kingdom Metazoa; phylum Chordata; class Amphibia; order Anura; family Leptodactylidae; genus Engystomops; species Engystomops pustulosus. The sequence goes on along the minus strand of NC_092418.1, from coordinate 60,623,303 downwards.
GATGCTGTTATCCAATGATCTGTGTTACATCCTGTGCTCTGTAAGCTGAGATGTGATTGGAGGAGCAGCCACCACCTGACCAAAGGGAGATAATAAAACCCCCTGGCCAGGAATGTTCTGGAGACTATTCTAGTATGTCTATTTAGTGAGTGAGTGAGTAATCTCAGTCTAGCCCATACCAGAGCAGGAAGAGCCTAGCCCCTGCCTCTGAAGAGTGGAGCATCAGACTAGAGTTAGTGTAGTGAGGAAAAGGGGTATCATCTTACCTTTAAAGGTGATACCTGAAGCCCTACAGGACAAGCTGAAGCTTCCTACCAGGACACAGCTGCCTCCCAGCATGCCCTCTACATCCAGGCTGGTGAACTATCTCCTGAGGCTCCCTCCAACTTACATCTCAGCACTCCATCTACCTGTTAAAGGCACGTTTGCTGCGGTTCCTGCCGGTTCAAATAAAGAACTGTAAGTTGTTTTCTTCAACTTCTGTCTCCGTCTGGTCCCTGCTAATACGGCTGCCTTCATCACCGGCACCCTGTCCATCACCCAGAGACTCACACTCGGGACATTAAGGGGTTGCCCCAGGGAGATCCGCTACAGCAGCCTCTCCCTCATCATTTCTTGCCAACACCACCCTGCTGGAGACCTGCCAGGCTGTAGGACAGCCCTCCGGTTCCCCCGTACCAAGCACCGTGACAATAGCGTGCTTAGGCCGCAACCGCCAGCCACTCCGGTACCGCGGGCCCCGGCTGTCTCCAGGCCTCACCTCAAGGGCTAGGCCCCGGTGGGGGATGTTGCATTAGGGTTATCAATCACATGTTATGTAAATGAAGGCTTGCAATCTGCCACACAACTGATATTAGTATTTATTTTTACCAATGATCTAGATAATAGGAAGACAATCATTAGCTGACTTTATAGAAAAGTTGGTAGTGGCACTAGTTTGATGTGAATGGAATCAGCCCATTTAAAACAAAGTGGCTTTAGTTCAGTTGTAGTACTTACTGGAGCAATTGAGTACCTACTGCAATACAATTTGGGATCTATGAGATCACATGCCTATACATGCCAAAAAAATTGAGTACATCTTTTAACAGAAGAAGATCTGAGGTGTGTCAGGTCTAAGATGGAAGGGGTTTCCACAAACTGTTTTAATATTTTATCTACATTGTTTGACTATTGGTATCCCATTTAGTGGTTCCACACAGGGCAGGATTATGGGTAGGGCTTTCTTCAAGGAGCCTTAAAGGGGCCCCCACCTAGTGTGCCAGGTACCAGCTGGTTATCTGAATTGGGCAGAGTACTGCACCCAAACATATAGGGGGTCATTTACTAAGGGCCCAATTCATGTTTTCCCGACGCGTTACCCTAAGATTTCCGATTTGCGCCGATTGTACCTGAATTGCCCCGGGATTTTGGCGCACGCGATCGGATTGTGGCGCATCGGCGCTGGCATGCACGCGACGGAAATCGGGGGGGGGGGGCAACGAAAACCCGACGGATTCGGAAAAACCGCCGCATTTAATAACCGAAAATGTGTCGCTTGGCGCAGCAGCACCACCTGGTGGACGGCGGAGGAACTACCTTCATAAATCCCGTCCGGACCCGAATCCTGTTCAGAGAATGCGCCGCTGGATCGCGGGTAAGTAAATCTGCCCCATAGTGACCTCCTAAATTGCCCACTATATGTTCAGGTCTGGCTCTCTGGCCATTTTAGAGAATCACACTTGTTTCTATGGCAGCTCAAGGGAACAACACATTCCCCGTTCTACCACAGAATGCAGAGCGCGCAGGATGTCGGCACCATGACACAGACGGCGCAGTGTGTGATGTAACACTGCACCAGTACGCTGCCATCAAAAAAATATGAGTTTGATGCACAACATAGGAATGGGGTAAGGTGAATACAATTTTTTCATTTTCATGGGGCTGTATATATAAATGTATTACTGGGGAGGCTGCATATAGCTGTATTACTGGGGAGAGGAATAGATATTTAAATATATTTAGACATATGTATTAATGGGGGAAGAGGCTATATATAGGTGTTTTACTGGGGCAGGCTGTATAGATGTAGGGGATGCTATAGATACTAGGGAGGCTCTGTTGGGGGGCTGTATATAGATGTATAACTGGGGGGGGGGCGCGGTATATAGATGTATAACCCGGGAAGGCTGAATATAGATGTGTAACTGGGGGTGGTGGAGGCTGTATCTAGATGTATAACAGGGGTGGGTGACGCTTTATATAGATGTATAACTGGGGATTAGTGAGGTTGTATATAGATGTGTAAATGGAGGTGGGTTCATCCCCATTGAACTTTTCTACCTTTTTCCACATTTCATATTTTAAACATAAAGATATAAAGTTAAAATTTTTTGGTGGAACGAAATTTATTGGATAAAAGTTAACACTTCGTAGCGCCAACTTTTGTTGCGATTACAGATACAATTTGCTTGGGGTATGTCTCATCAGATTTCCACATCTAGAGACTGAAATTCTTGCCCATTCTTCCTCAGAAAACAGCTTGAGCTCAGTGAGGTTGGATGCAGAGTTTTTGTGAAAAGCAGTTTTCAGCTCTTTTCACAAATTCTTGATTGGATTCAGGTCATCTAGAGTGATCATGAGCCTCTTGGCTACATCTCTGATCAGTCTTCTCCATGTTTGAGATGAAAATTTAAGGGGATGGCTGGGTCTTGGTAGATTTGCAGTGATACTCCATCAATTATAATATGATCACTTGCAAAGTGCTCCTTGGGATGTTTAAAGTTTGTGAAATCTTTTCTGTATCCAAATCCGTCTTTAAACTTGTCCACAACAGTATCACGGACAGGGGCGGACTGGGATAAAATGGCCCCGGAAAAAACTATAAAAGTGGCCCCATTTTATGGGCGGAGTCAAAACAAGTGGGTGTGGTCAGATAATGTGGGTGGGGTTACTACCGACAAATTGTTGGTAGATGGCCTTAATGCAAAACAAGAACATCTTTTGCTAGTAAGTGAATCTAATGCGCAAAGAATGTGACCTGTGGATCAGTAAATGATGCAAAAACACAACCCGATAAGCCTTAAATACCTTTCCCCTGTGCCATACATGTACAATTCAAAGAAAGAATATATTGATACTGCCTCCTATGTTCAGGAATAATGCTACAAAACACATTCAATCCTGTCTTCTATATACAAAATAAAACTACTACAATACCTTCTCCCATATACAAGCCAATTACTATAATACTGCCCCCTATGTACAAGAATATAACTACTATAATACTGCCCCCTATGTACAAGAATATAACTACTATAATACTGCCCCCTATGTACAAGAATATAACTACTATAATACTGCCCCCTATGTACAGGAATATAACTACTATAATACTGTCCCCTATGTACAAGAATATAACTACTATAACACTGTCCCCTATGTACAAGAATATAACTACTATAATACTGCCCCCTATGTACAGGAATATAACTACTATAATACTGTCTCCTATGTACAAGAATATAACTACTATAATACTGCCCCCTATGTACAGGAATATAACTACTATAATACTGCCCCCTATGTACAGGAATATAACTACTATAATACTGCCCCCTATGTACGGGAATATAACTACTATAATACTGCCCCCTATGTACAGGAATATAACTACTATAATACTGCTCCCTATGTACAAGAATATAACTACTATAATACTGCCCCCTATGTACAAGAATATAACTACTATAATACTGCTCCCTATGTGCAGGAATATAACTACTATAATACTGCCCCCTATGTACAGGAATATAACTACTATAATACTGCCCCCTATGTACAGGAATATAACTACTAAAATACTGCCCCCTATGTACAAGAATATAACTACTATAATACAGCCCCCTATGTTCGGGATATAACTACTATAATACTGCCCTCTATGTACAGGAATATAACTACTATAATACAGCCCCCTATGTACAGGAATATAACTACTATAATACTGCCCTCTATGTACAGGAATATAACTACTATAATACTACATATATACACAGAAGCGAACATGAAAAAAAAATCAGTATTTATCATATACAGCTACAGAAAACACATGAGATCCTCACCTATTACATCCAGTGACATCAGGTGACGTCTCCTCGGATTGTACTCGTTCCTCTTCTTCATTAGTTCCACCATCACCTTGTCTCTTCCTCCAGGTACACAGCTTTCCTGCAGAGTTTACCACACAGACGTCTTATGTCCTGCACTTTTCCATTGTCCCTTAAAGGAAACCTACCACTTGTAGTGGCAGGTTTCCGATGGAAATACCGGGCACCAGCTCAGGGTGAGCTGGTGCCGGAGCTTATTTTAGTTAGTGTTTTAAACCGCGGTATCGCGGTTTAAAACACTTTTTAAACGTTGTAGCCGACGCAGGCAGGTACGCGCTCGGCGCTTACCGTGCACGCGGCTACATAGGAAGTGAATGAGAGCCGCGTGCACGGTAAGCGCCGAGCGCGTACCTGCCTGTGCCGGCTACAACGTTTAAAAAGTGTTTTAAACCGCGATACCGCGGTTTAAAACACTAACTAAAATAAGCTCCGGCACCAGCTCACCCTGAGCTGGTGCCCGATACTGCCATCGGAAACCTGCCACTACAAGTGGTAGGTTTCCTTTAACTGTCCCTTCTTCTGCTACAACCAATACTGTGCCCCAAATACTGTAATAGAGCCCCCTGAAATAGTAGCACCACACAAATAGTGCCCCATAATGTAACATACTGTAATGGTAAGGATATTTTATTTCTTCTTTCTCTCCTTTAACCCCCTTAACCCCCCACCCCCACCCCAGTATTGATAGAGCTCCTACTATGACCCTGATGTAATAATAATGGCCCCAGCCTACCCAAGACATAGAATTTATGCCCCCAGCCTACCCCAGACATAGAATTTATGCCCCCAGCCTACCCCAGACAATTAATTGCCCCAGCCTACCGCAGAAATAGAATTAATGCCCCCTGCCTGCCCCAGACATATAATAATGCCCCCCAAGACATATAATAATGCCCCTTGCCTGCAGCCAATATAGAATAATCCCGCCCCAGACATATAATAATGCCCCCTGCCAGCCCCAGATATAGAATAATCCCCCCCGCCATATAATAATGCCCCTTGCCAGCCCCAGATATAGAATAATGCCCCCCCCACCCCAGACATATAATAATGCCCCCTGCCAGCCCCAGATATAGAATAATGTCCCCCCCCCCCGCCCCAGACATATAATTAATGCCCCCTGCCAGCCCCAGATATAGAATATCCCCCCCCTGCCCCAGACATATAATAATCCCCCCCTTCCCCAGACATATAATAATAATAATTCCCCCCCTGCCAGCCCCAGATATAGAATAATCCCCCCTCCCCCCGCCCCAGACATATAATTATGCCCCCTGCCCCAGATAGATAGAACAATGCAATCCCCCGCCCCAGGCATAATTAATGCTACCCATTCTATAATTTTTAAAAAAAACAAAACAAACATAATACTCACCTCTGGCGCAGGTTTCTTCCTGTCTCCGGTCTTATGTGGCTTGGTGTAGAGGCGCGGGATAGTGACGTTACTGCTCCGTGCCTCTTACACCAAGCCGCAGAGCTACGGAGGGCCGGAGAGCTGACAGCTGGTAAGTGTCAGCGCTCCTCCACGCTACACAGGCCGCGCAATGACGTCAGTTGAGCAACCTGTGTAGCTGCCTGTATACAATGCGTCTGTGCACTAATCAATAGTACCTGCATCGTACGATGCAGGTACTATAGATTAAATCAAAAGTTGTAGGAAGTGCAGACCGGCCCCGGACCAGCTCCGGACCGGCCCCAGACCGGCCCAGGACCGACCGGCCCACCGGGAAAATTCCCGGTGGGTACAATGGCCAGTCCACCCCTGATCATGGACCTGCTTGGTGTTCATGATGCTGTCTGCTCTTTAAATAGAACCCTGAGACTATCATAGAGCAATGTATTTATACAAAAAATTTATTGCACACAGTATCATCATCATTAATTTAGGACAACATTGGATCATCATTCGTTGGATCCTCATTGAACTTCTGGAGTGAGTTTGCTGCACTGAGAGTAAAGGGGAAGAATAATATTGCATGCCCCACTTTTCAGTTCATTTATTTTTTATAAAAATGTTAAATATCCAATAAAGTCCAACAAGTGTCTCACTTGCTGTTGATTCTTTACAAAAAAATTACAATTTTATATCTTTATGTTTGAAGCCTGAAATGTGGCAAAAGGTAGAAAAGTTCAAGTGGCGCCAAATACTTTTATACTTTATACAAATGTATGACTGGGGGTGGGGAGGATGTATTTAGGTTTATAACTGGGGGTGGGAGAGGATGTATATAGATATATTACTAGGGGTCTGTATATAGATTTATGACTGGGTGGAGGATTCTGTATATAGATGTATCACTGGGGGTTGTAGCTGTATATAGATTTATAACTGCGGGAGGCTGTATATAAATGTATTTCAAGGGGTGGAGAAAATGTAAATAGGTGAATTACCAGATGAGGAGGCTTTAAATAGATGTATTGCAGGGAAGTGTTTTAATGAGTGGGGGGGGGACTGTAAATAGATGCATTACTGGGGGGGCTGTATATAGATGTATTACTTGTGGGAGATGTGGCTCTATATAGATATATTACTGGGGTGAGGAGGATGTACACTCACCGGCCACTTTATTAGGTACACCATGCTAGTAACGGGTTGGACCCCCTGTTGCCTTCAGAACTGCCTCAATTCTTTGTTGCATAGATTCAACAAGATGCTGGAAGCATTCCTCAGAATTTTGGTCCATATTGACACGATGGCATCACACAGTTGCCGCAGATTTGTCGGCTGCACATTCATGATGCGAATCTCCTGTTCCACCACATCCCAAAGATGCTCTATTGGATTGAGATCTGGTGACTGTGGAGGCCAATTGAGTACAGTGAACTCATTGTCATGTTCAAGAAACCAGTCTGAGATGATTCCAGCTTTACGACATGGTGCATTATCCTGCTGTAAGTAGCCATCAAATGTTGGGTACATTGTGGTCATAAAGGGATGGACATGGTCAGCAACAATACTCAGGTAGGCTGTGGCATTGCAACGATGCTCAATTGGTACCACGGGGCCCAAAGAGTGCCAAGAAAATATTCCCCACACCATGACACCACCACCACCAGCCTGAACCGTTGATACAAGGCAGGATGGATCCATGCTTTCATGTTGTTGACGCCAAATTCTGACCCTACCATCCGAATGTCGCAGCAGAAACCGAGACTCATCAGACCAGGCAACGTCTTTCCAATCTTCCACTGTCCAATTTCGATGAGCTTGTGCAAATTGTAGCCTCAGTTTCCTGTTCTTAGCTGAAAGGAATGGCACCCGGTGTGGTCTTCTGCTGCTGTAGCCCATCTGCCTCAAAGTTCGACGTACTGTGCGTTCAGAGATGCTCTTCTGCCTACCTTGGTTGTAACGGGTGGTGATTTGAGTCACTGTTGCCTTTCTATCAGCTCGAACCAGTCTGCCCATTCTCCTCTGACCTCTGGCATCAACACGGCATTTCTACCACAGCGGCAGGCTCACTGGATGTTTTTTCTTTTTCGGACCATTCTCTGTAAACCCTAGAGATGGTTGTGCGTGAAAATCCCAGTAGATCAGCAGTTTCTGAAATACTCAGACCAGCCCTTCTGGCACCAAAAACCATGCCACGTTCAAAGGCACTCAGATCACCTTTCTTCCCCATACTGATGCTCGGTTTGAACTGCAGGAGATTGTCTTGACCATGTCTACATGCCTAAATGCACTGAGTTGCTGCCATGTGATTGGCTGATTAGAAATTAAGTGTTAATGAGCAGTTGGACAGGTGTACCTAATAAAGTGGCCGGTGAGTGTATATATAGAGGTGTTACTGGGGGTTGTATATAGATGTATTACTGGGGGTGGGGGCTGTCTATTGTCTGACAAATTTGAAGAAAAATGCTATAATAGCAAACACCTAAACAAATTGCAAAAAAACCCCAAAAAATATTTTATTAAGGCAAAAAGATCAAAATGTCGAAACTGAACCTTTGCAAAATACTGTTTATAATTAACTATATGGTAAATGGAAAAAAATCATTACAAAACATTGGGAAATCCTAAAAGAAGAAATGAGCAATAGGAAAGTTGAATTCAGATAACTCTTCCTTCATTTTTAAAACAGCTAGAAATATCGGAAATTTAGTTGCACCTACGATTAAAAACATCAAAAAAATTAATCAGAATGAGCCGAGAAATATTATGGGCACTACAGCTCCTAATGGATTTTTTCCCTGCAAAAAATGTGTTTACATGTAGAACACTAAAACTCAGCGATCCTGTATACAATGTGAAAGCATGTGACTCTAATAAAATCTTTACCATTAAAAACAGAATTGATTGTCAAACAAATTGTGTTGTTTACAGGATTAAATGCAGTTGCAAAAAAGTATATGTTGGCAGGACTAAACACCCTATGTCTCAAAGAATTAACGAAGATCTGCGCAATAAAAGAACAAAGTCATGACATTTTGCGGACAAACATGCTGGGAAACTGAGAGGAGTAATTACCTTTGGAATTAAGGTTGTTCAACCTGGCTGAAGAACAATTAATTTAATTAGCAAAATGTCTAGATTCAAAAGTAAGTGGATTTACAAGCTCAATACATATAATAGTAATATAGAAACCTTCGCCTTTTAGGTAACAGATTCCAGTAGTTATTTTAGATATTCAAAGGTTCTATCGCAGGCAATAAAAGGTAACCAAAGAAAAACAAACATGAACCCTGACAAAGAAAGTCGAAAAGCTTCCAAAACGGGTAGGAAATTTGTCCTTCACTGCCATCTGTAGCCAAGTGGTGACGTCACCGAAGCAGACACACGCAAACGCTATACAGCACCACAAGGACACCACAACACAGACAGGATCCGGGGCTGAGTTGGATTTGTTGCAGCAAGACTATGCATGCTTTACACTCCCGATTGCATTATAAGTAATATCAAATAAATACATTAGTTGGATTCAGTGAGGGGAAAATAAATAGTATCACCACATATAGGGAGTGCAAAATACTGTCAGGATTTGAAGCAGCATCCTATGGACTTTCTAATATTTTTTTTTTTTTGGTTTTTTTGGTTTTCATTTTTAAAATCTATGAACACCTCATAAAACCTATATAAATTTGGTATCCCTGTGATCGTACCGAACCAAAGAATATATTAGAGATGCCATTTGGAATGTCCAGTGAAAGACGTAAAAATAGAGACAAGAAAATGGTGCAAATGCGAGTTCTTACAGCATTTTGAATTCTATTTTTACTATTCCCCAGTAAATGGCATGGAATATAAAATACAGTCACTAGGAAGTACAATCTGTTATGCAGAAAACCAGCCCATAAACAGCTCTTTACATGGAAAAAAAAGTTACTGATGCTTGAAAGTGGGGAGCGATAAACAGAAAGTGAAATGGAAAAAGCCCATCAGTGGCAAGAGGTTAAACTGTCCCCTTTACAATGATAAAAAGTTTACAGATTCTCTGGAATAAAGGTTTGTGGTACCATGCATTGCAGGGCCGGTGCTATGGGTAGGCAAAGTGGGCAATTGCCCAGAGGAGAATCTCTTCTTTCAAATGAATCTTGAAATTTGTTTCTAGGTGCCATGCATCCAGAGATATATGCAGGTTTGAAGTGAGAATATCAGGTGCCATTTTTACATTTAAAAATCACTCCAGACGGCAGTTTAAAAGTTAATAGCTCAGTTTTCTTAGAAACAAAAATTTTGATTCATATAAAGAAGAGACTCTCTTCTTTCAAAGGAAAAAAGAAGTGAGGTTCTATGTGTCACAGAGCCAAAGATATAGCCCCCTGAAATGTACCCCACTCCTGATTCTTAGCCATCAGGCTGCAGGGAGAATTTGCTGCACACAGGAGCTGCTGCACCTCACAGATAATGGAAATATTCACTTTATTTGTTACTTCATTTTGAGAAGTGATAATATCAACTAATATTCATGTTTTTAACCCTTCTCCTTGCTGAACTATCTAAGAACACACTTTCTCTCTTATTTCCTTTTATTTCATGATAGTTTTTTTTTTTGCAAAAATTGACTGATACAATGAACATTCTATACTCTTTGCCTAATGTCACTATTATATATTAACACCGCAACCCAGAACATGTCTGTAAAGCTATATGCAACACCAAAAACACACACATGCTCTGGAATAAAGTTTTTATTTCACACCATCCAAATTCTTATGAAGGGCAAAAGGTTCTGTTATTGTGTGGCTAATACAATGGCACACATCTAAGGCTACATGCAGACTGCCATTGCCTACCGCACCGTAGCACAGCAGGCACACGGCAGTGCTCAGGGAGAGGAGGAGGAGGTTGGCGCATCTAATCCCCGCCCCTCTCAATAGGAACATAAGGGCGACAGCGCCGTTATACGGGTTATACGGGCTACGGAGCGGTACGGTGCCGCACGTGTGCTCCCGTACGGTGCTGTGAGCCCATAGAAGTGTATGGGGGATGTATATCGGCTGTATATACATCGGACGTATATACGTCCCCCATACATGTGTGTGAATGCAGCCTAAAAGTGACTTTTGTTAGCTTGGTTTATAAATATACTGTATAGTTATTATTTGGGTTACCATTGTGTAAGGGAGCACACAATGATAGATCTGTGTGACGCTCAGTGCAATTGTCTGCAAAAACTGTTTTGTGTCCCCTGTGGATTTAACGTTCCTTTTGCTGCATATTTTGATGAATATATTGCTGTGGGGTATGTATGATCTCCTCACATCTTACAGTTTTTGAAAAGTATATTTTCTTGATATAAATATTTTGGATTTGTACATATTTTAGAGGAAATTTTGTATGTTAATTGCCAAATTCATTGCCTGGTTGTCTGCTTTCAAAATTATATAAGTTTTATGGCGCCTTTACAATTTATTCTGTTTTATTGCTATATTTTGCAGGTTGTGACTGTCTTAAAATTTGTAGCTGAAAATCAGATATATAGTTATTACAGCTTTAGTGATAGTATGTGGATTTATTGAACATATCAATATGGGACATTTGTGAACTGTACACATGTCTATCTATTACATTTAGCACATTATTTGCCATCAAAGTAAAATTTTAAGAACTTTTTATAAAATGTTTCAACTTGAATCAAAATTGCATGAATGTGCCTATGTCTACAGTATAAACTCTTTAATGCAATTTTGAAAATGTCGCAATTGTCTGCTTGCAGAAAATATGTGGTTTATTGGTTTTACTTTATTTCTTTTTGCTGTATTTTATTTTTAAATGGCAAAATTATAAAAATTGCTGTGGTCAATAATGCAACAAAATATCCAGAAATGCCGGGCAGTGAAAGGGTTAATACCCCTTGGTTGAATTTGAGGGTGAAAATTCTTATCATCTATCTCCTGTATTATGCAACACCCCTGGAAATGCAAGGCAGAGGGGTTGTTGTGAATATATCCCAATATGTAGCTCGCAACCGGTGTGGAGTCTGATCAACCCCACAGCAGGTCACTACACAACACGGGGAACGCTGCAGAGGTAGATCCTGCCTGGTAAGGCAGGAGTTAATTGTTTTAATGTGATGTCATTCCAATCAGCCGATCAGCCAATCACATCTGTTATCTTATTGTATTGTAAGCTATGATGCTATTGGAGGAGTAACCACCACCTGACCAGTGGGAGTAAGAAAACATCTGGTCAGGAAAGTTCTAGAGACCAGTCTGACAGGAGATCAGAAGACTGACAAGTGTCAGTCAGACAGTCAGTCAGGGAGTCTAGTGAGGTGAATCAGAAGAAGACTGGAGTTAATCCAGTCCGAGCAGACTGACAAGACAGTCAGTCAGAGGTTAGTCTGACAAGAGCCAGTCAGACAGACTAGTTCAGTTGGTCTCTGAGGGAGACCAGTACAGTGCAGCCAGTAAACCAGATCAGACCAGTCTAGTCAGACAGAGGAGAGCCAGCATATTGCCTGAGCAGCTCTGAGGAGTTAGTGGGAATAAAGGGGTATCATCCTACCTTCAAGGGTGATATCTGAAGTAACCCAGGACAAGCTGCAGCATCCTACTAGGACACAGCTATCTCCCAGCCTGCCCTTGCATCCAGGCTGGTGATCAATCCCTGTGGTTCCCTCTCTAAGTGCATCCCCAGCATTTTTCTAGTTGTTGAGATTCGTTTGGCTCGTTATCCACTGTTCCTGTTGGTTCCAATAAAGAACTGTAAGTTGCTTTTAGACAACGTCTGCCTCCGTCTGATCCCTGCTACTACGGCTGTCACCATCACTGGTCACCCTATCCACTACACAGGGACTCATACTCCAGACCCCAAAGGGTTGCCCCAGGGAGAACCACTATAACAGACTCTCCCTCATCATTTCTTGCCAACACCACCTGCTGGAGACCTGCCAGGCCGTAGGACAGCCCTCCGGTCCCCAAACCAAGCACTGTGACACTAGCGTGCCTAGGCCGCACAGTCAGCCACTCCGGTATTCCGGGCCCCGGCTGTCTCCAGGCCCCAAGAGACAAAAGGCTAGGCCCCGGTGGGGGATTTTGCATATATATATATATATATATATATATATATATATATATAGATACACTCACCGGCCACTTTATTAGGTACACCATGCTAGTAACGGGTTGGACCCCCTTTTGCCTTCAGAACTGCCTCAATTCTTCGTGGCATAGATTCAACAAGGTGCTGGAAGTATTCCTCAGAGATTTTAGTCCATATTGACATGATGGCATCACACAATTGCCGCAGATTTGTCGGCTGCACATCCATGATGCGAATCTCCCGTTCCACCACATCCCAAAGATGCTCTATTGGATTGAGATCTGGTGACTGTGGTGGCCATTTGAGTACAGTGAACTCATTGTCATGTTCAAGAAACCAGTCTGAGATGATTCCAGCTTTATGACACGGCGCATTATCCTGCTGAAAGTAGCCATCAAATGTTGGGTAAATTGTGGTCATAAAGGGATGGACATGGTCAGCAACAATACTCAGGTAGGCTGTGGCATTGCAACGATGCTCAATTGGTACCAAGTGGCCCAAAGAGTGCCAAGAAAATATTCCCCACACCATGACACCACCACCACCAGCCTGAACCGTTGATACAAGGCAGGATGGATCCATGCTTTCATGTTGTTGACGCCAAATTCTGACCCTACCATCCGAATGTTGCAGCAGAAATCGAGACTCATCAGACCAGGCAACGTTTTTCCAATCTTCTACTGTCCAATTTCGATGAGCTTGTGCAAATTGTAGCCTCAGTTTCCTGTTCTTAGCTGAAAGGAATGGCACCCGGTGTGGTCTTCTGCTGCTGTAGCCAATCTGCCTCAAAGTTCGACGTACTGTGCGTTCAGAGATGCTCTTTTGCCTACCTTGGTTGTAACGGGTGGTGATTTGAGTCACTGTTGCCTTTCTATCAGCTCAAACCAGTCTGCCCATTCTCCTCTGACCTCTGGCATCAACAAGGCATTTCCGCCCACAGAGATCTGTAAACCCTAGAGATGGTTGTGCATGAAAATCCCAGTAGGTCAGCAGTTTCTGAAATACTCAGACCAGCCCTTCTGGCACCAACAACCATGCCACGTTCAAAGGCACTCAGATCACCTTTCTTCCCCATACTGATGCTCGGTTTGAACTGCAGGAGATTGTCTTGACCATGTCTACATGCCTAAATGCACTGAGTTGCCGCCATGTGATTGGCTGATTAGAAATTAAGTGTTAACAAGCAGTTGGACAGGTGTACCTAATAAAGTGGCCGGTGAGTGCATATAATCTATTCGTCTAGTTATCCATCTCCTATAATCTGACCATTTCATCATCTTTCATATTTATCTTCTATCATAATAATTATAAATAATAATTCCTTTATTTATATAGTGCACACAGATTACGCAGCGCCACACTGTGCTTGCCAGATCAGTCCCTGTCCCCATGGGGCTCACAATCTGTGGGAGGAAACCGGAGGACCCGGAGGAAATCTACGCAAACACAGAGAGAACATAGAAACTTTTTGCAGATGTTGACCAGCGCTGCAAGGCTGTAGTGTTAACCACTGAGGCACCGTGCTGCCCATCAATCTCTCATATCATCTATCTCCTGGAAAATTCTCCCATATTACAGGTTGATTACCATGCTAAAGGGAGCCTCTTACTGACTGTGATTGTTCATAAAATAGTTTTATTTTGGGACCCCACTTTTAGTTTTGCCCAGGGCCCCACTTTGTCTAGAACCGGCCCTGATGCATAGGGAAACACAATCCAAAGCTTCCACTCGTGATCACATATTTTGGTAACATTGTGTTTCCAACACATTAACTGAATGCAGAAGAAAAGCAATCTTACCTCAACATACATACGCCTTTGGATCGCGTTTCAAACGAACATTGCACCTGTAAACTATTCTGCCCTACAAAAGTTCGATGGCCTTCCTCGCTTTGCCATGTGCCCTGACAGAGGGTTACATCCACATATGGGGTATCCTCTTACTCGGAATAAACTGCTAAATATATTCTCAGATGCATTTTCTACTTCTTTTCAGTTAATGTGGGTTAATTTTGCGGCTAAATGAATGTATTAATGATACATAATAGTCAATTCCAAATCAAAGCTTCATTTTCTTTGAAGTTCTGCAAAATACATTAAGGGTTAACAAGCTTCCTACCTGCTTTTTTGAATAGTTTGGGGGTTGAAGTTAATAGAACAGCGTGATATGTGGGGGGTTTCTATTAACAGAACTACCAAAACCTCTATGAAAATGAAATGATCCCTAAAATAATTGATTCTAAAATGTTCTTCAAAATTTTAGAGAATGCTGTTTGATTTGTAATCTTTCCAGTGTCATAATAAAACAAAAAGACACTTCTAAAAATACGCCAACACAAAGTTGAGATATGGTGAACGTTAGTAACTAATTTGGGTAGCAAGACTCTCAGTTTGAAAAACAGAACATTTTGAAGTTTGAAAAAATCTTAATAATCTTTTCAAAATGTTAACTAGAGATGAGCGAGCACTAAAATGCTCGGGTACTCGTTATTCGAGATGAACTTTTCCCGATGCTCGAGTGCTCGTTTCGAGTAACGAGCCCCATTGAAGTTAATGGGAGACTCGAGCATTTTTCAAGGGGACCAAGGCTCTGCACAGGGAAGCTTGGCCAAACACCTGGGAACCTCAGAAAAGGATGGAAACACCACGGAAATGGACAGGAAACAGCAGGGGCAGCATGCATGGATGCCTCTGAGGCTGCTTAAATGCACCATTATGCCAAAATTATGGGCAACAGCATGGCCATGACAGAGTGACAGAATGAAGCTAGATAGCATCTAAAACATCCAATAATTGACCCTGACACTATAGGGGACGGCATGCAGAGGCAGCGGCAGCAGCGGAAGGCTAGAGAGTGGCATGGCGACATACCCTAAATGGACTCAGGCTTCAAACCAATGGGTAGCAGAGAGGAACCAAAGGAGGTGAGCAAGAAGCGCTCAAATAATATCGGTACATGATAAAAGTTTGCCAGTATATTTTGTGGATTACACAGCAGGGTGGCGACAAAGTTAACATGGAAGCCATGAAAACAATCCAAAATTCTGCCTGACACAGCTCGTTTGATAAGGGGACGATGTATGGAGGCAGTGAACTAGTAGTAGATTAAAGGTGCTGCAGTTAAAACTATGTTAGTTGTTTCTTGGCATGGAGCTGGCGCTCCGCTGCCAGGCGAGCTTTCGCCAATCCAAGCCCCTGTCTCTAGGCTACTCCCCAAACAGCACTTCTAAGAACCTTTTGTATAAGATCAAGTGTAGTAGCGTTCTTATAAGTTTAGGATATGGCGGGTGAGGGGAATGTAAACAGATGCGCAAGAAGCGCTGAAATAATATCCGTAAATGGTAAAAGTTTGCCAGTATATTTTGTGGATTACACAGCAGGGTGGCGACAAAGTTAACAAGTTTGTTGTGGAAGCCATGAAAACCACCCAAAATTCTGCCTGACACAGCACGTTTGATAAGGCGGGCATGTATGGAGGCAGTGAACTAGTAGTAGATTAAAGGTGCTGCAGTTAAAACTATGTTAGTTGGTTCTTGGCATGGAGCTGGCGCTCCGCTGCCAGGCGAGCTTTCGCCAATCCAAGCCCCTGTCTCTAGGCTACTCCCCAAACAGCACTTCTAAGAACCTTTTGTATAAGATCAAGTGTAGTAGCGTTCTTATAAGTTTGGGATATGGCGGGTGAGGGGAATGTAAACAGATGCGCAAGAAGCGCTGAAATAATATCTGTAAATGGTAAAAGTTTGCCAGTGTATTTTGTGGATAACACAGCAGGGTGGCGACAAAGTTAACAACTTTAATGTGAAATCCATGAAAACAACCCAAATTTCGGCCTGACAAACCTCGTTTGATAAAGGGACGATGTATGGAGGAAGCTATATGGACGACTTTTGGAGGTAGCAATGGAGACAACGTGTGGAGGCTGCTATGGAGACAATTCAATTTGGATAGTGCCTGTATGTGGCAGTCCAAAAATTTTTTCAAACCAGAGGAGCAGGTAGGTGGCCCTCCATAAAAATGGAATAGATTGAGTGCCTGTATGTGGCAGTCCAAAAAAGTTTTTAAACCAGAGGAGCAGGTAGGTGGCCCTCCAGAAAAATGGAATAGATTGAGTGCCTGTATGTGGCAGTCCAAAAAAGTTTTTAAACCAGAGGAGCAGGTAGGTGGCCCTCCAGAAAAATTGAATAGATTGAGTGCCTGTATGTGGCAGTCCAAAAAAGTTTTCAAACCAGAGGAGCAGGTAGGTGGCCCTCCAGAAAAATGGAATAGATTGAGTGCCTGTATGTGGCAGTCCAAAAAATTTTTCAAACCAGAGGAGCAGGTAGGTGGAGCTCCAGAAAAATTGAATAGATTGAGTGCCTGTATGTGGCACTCCCAAAAATTGTTTAAAACAGAGGACCGGGTCGGTGGCCCTCCAGAAAAATTAAATGCATAAAGTACTATAGATAGAGCCAGTGGGCCCTGTCACAAAATAGCCAGTTTCCTCTGCTTTACTGTACAAAGAGCAGGAGAAGGAGGAAAATGAGGAGGAGGAGGAGGAGTGGATAAATTATTCAGGTTGAGCTTCCTTCACCTGCTGGAGATTGGAAATTAGGAGAAATCCATGCTTTATTCATCTTGATAAGCGTCAGCCTGTCAGCGCTGTCAGTCGACAGGCGTGTACGCTTATCGGTGATGATGCCACCAGCTGCACTGAAAACCCGCTCGGACAAGACGCTAGCGGCAGGGCAGGCAAGAACCTCCAAGGCGTACAGTGCCAGTTCGTGCCACATGTCCAGCTTTGAAACCCAGTAGTTGTAGGGAGCTGTGTGATCATTTAGGACGATGGTATGGTCATCTACGTACTCCCTCACCACCTTTCTGTAAAGATCAGCCCTACTCTGCCGAGACTGGGGACAGGTGACAGTGTCTTGCTGGGGTGACATAAAGCTGGCAAAAGCCTTGTAAAGCGTACCCTTGCCAGTGCTGGACAAGCTGCCTGCTCGCCTACTCTCCCTCGCTACTTGTCCCGCAGAACTACGCACTCTGCCGCTAGCGCTGTCAGAAGGGAAATACTGTTTCAGCTTGTGCACCAGGGCCTGCTGGTATTCATGCATTCTCACACTCCTTTCCTCTCCAGGGATGAGAGTGGAAAGATTTTGCTTGTACCGTGGGTCCAGGAGAGTGAACACCCAGTAATCGGTGCTGGAATAAATTCTTTGAACGCGAGGGTCACGGGATAGGCAGCCTAGCATGAAATCTGCCATATGCGCCAGAGTACCAACGCGTAAGAATTCGCTCCCCTCACTGGCCTGACTGTCCATTTCCTCCTCCTCCAACTCCTCCAATTCCTCTTCTTCTGCCCATACACACTCAACAGTGAAGGACTCAACAATGGTCCCCTCTTGTGTCTCGCCAACATTCTCCTCCTCTTCCTCCTCATCCTCCTCCACCTCCACCTCCTCCGATATGCGCTGAGAAACAGACCTAAGGGTGCTTTGGCTATCAACAAGGGAATCTTCTTCCCCCGTCTCTTGTGAGGAGCGCAAAGCTTCCGACTTCATGCTGACCAGAGAGTTTTTCAACAGGCCAAGCAGCGGGATGGTGAGGCTGATGATGGCGGCATCGCCACTGACCATCTGTGTTGACCCCTCAAAGTTACTCAGCACCTGACAGATATCAGACATCCACGTCCACTCCTCATTGTAGACTTGAGGAAGCTGACTGACCTGACTACCAGTTCTGGTGGAAGTTGACATCTGGCAGTCTACAATCGCTCGGCGCTGCTGGTAAACTCTGGATAACATGGTCAGTGTTGAATTCCACCTCGTGGGCACTTCGCACAACAGTCGGTGAGCGGGCAGTTGGAGGCGGCGCTGCGCTGCCCTGAGAGTGGCAGCATCTGTGCTGGACTTCCTGAAATGCGCACAGATGCGGCGCACCTTCGTGAGCAAATCAGACAGATTGGGGTATGTCTTGAGGAAACGCTGAACTATCAGATTTAACACATGGGCCAGGCATGGCACATGTGTCAGTCTGCCGAGTTGCAGAGCCGCCACCAGGTTACGGCCGTTGTCACACACAACCATGCCTGGCTTCAGGTTCAGCGGTGCCAGCCACAGATCAGTCTGCGCCGTGATGCCCTGTAATAGTTCTTGGGCGGTGTGCCTTTTATCGCCTAGGCTCAGCAGTTTGAGCCCCGCCTGCTGTCGCTTAGCGACGGCACTGCTGCTGTGCCTAGAGCTACCGACTGATGGCGCCATGCCCACGGATGGTCGTTCGGAGGAGGAGGTGGAGGAGGGGTGGGAGGAGGAGGAGGCATAGTAGGCCTCAAACACCTGGATCGAGGTAGGCCCCGCAATCCTCGGCGTCGGCAGTATATGACCAGCCGCAGGGTCACACTCGGTCCCAGCCTCCACCAAGTTAACCCAATGTGCCGTCAGAGATATATAGTGGCCCTGCCCGGCAGCACTCGTCCACGTGTCCGTGGTCAGGTGGACCTTGTCAGAAACGGCGTTGGTCAGGGCACGGATTATGTTGTCTGACACGTGCTGGTGCAGGGCTGGGACGGCACATCGGGAAACGTAGTGGCGGCTGGGGACCGAATACCGAGGGGCGGCCGCCGCCATGAGGCTGCGAAAGGCCTCGGTCTCTACTAGCCTATAGGGCAGCATCTCCAGGCTTAGCAATCTGGAGATGTGCACATTAAGGGCTTGGGCGTGCAGGTGGGTTGCACTATATTTGCGTTTCCGCTCCAGCGTCTGGGGTATGGAGAGCTGAACGCTGGTGGATGCTGTGGAGGATCGTGGAGGCGACGATGGGGTTTTTGTGGCAGGGTCCTGGGCAGGGGGCTGACTATCAGCTGACACAGGGGAAGGAGCAGTGGTGTGCACGGCCGGAGGTGAACGCGCTTGTTGCCACTGAGTGGGGTGTTTAGCATTCATATGCCTGCGCATACTGGTGGTAGTTAAGCTATTAGTGGTGGAACCCCTGCTGATCCTGGTTTGGCAAATGTGGCACACCACAGTCCGTCGGTCATCCGGTGTTTCCTTAAAGAACCTCCAGACTTCTGAAAATCTAGCCCTCGCCGCAGGAGCCCTTGCCACGGGAGCTTCACTAGTTGACACATTTGGCGCTGATGCACCAGCTCTGGCCCTGCCTCTCCGTCTGGCCCCACCACTGCCTCTTCCAACCTGTTCTGGTCGAGGACTCTCCTCCGTCTCAGAAGCACTGTGTTCACCCGGCCTCTCAACCCAGCTTGGGTCTGTCACCTCATCATCCTCCGATCCCTCAGTCTGCTCCCCCCTCGGACTTCCTGCCCTGACAACAACTTCCCCACTGTCTGACAACCGTGTCTCCTCATCGTCGGACACCTCTTTACACACTTCTTCCAGTACGTCAACAAGGTCATCATCACCCACAGACTGCGACTGGTGGAAAACCTGGGCATCGGAAAATTGCTCATCAGCAACCGGACAAGTGGTTTGTGACTGTGGGAATGGTCCAGAAAACAGTTCCTCAGAGTATGCCGGTTCAAATGGCAAATTTTGCTGGGAGGGGGCAGACTGGGGGGGAGGAGGCTGAGGTGCAGGAGCTGGAGGAGTGCCGATTTCGGTCACATGAGTGGACTGCGTGGAAGACTGACTAGTGGACAAATTGCTCGAAGCATTGTCGGCAATCCACGACATCACCTGTTCGCACTGTTCTGGCCTCAACAGTGCTCTACCACGATTCCCAGTAACTTCAGACATGAACCTAGGGAGTGTAGCTCTG
This sequence comes from Engystomops pustulosus, assembly GCF_040894005.1. Taxonomy (NCBI): domain Eukaryota; kingdom Metazoa; phylum Chordata; class Amphibia; order Anura; family Leptodactylidae; genus Engystomops; species Engystomops pustulosus. The sequence goes on along the minus strand of NC_092418.1, from coordinate 60,602,925 downwards.
CGGCGTTCCCCTGCTCCCTCATAAGCAGGTGGTGTCTCACCCCGCCCAGGACCACGGCCTCTGACCCCTGCAGTAGTTGGACGCCCACGTCCCCGCCCTCGTCCTCTACCCCTAGCCCTCGGGTTAAACATTTTGAAAATGAGAGTTATATCTTGAATTTTTTTTTTTTTTTTTTTTCCTTTCTAAAGGCTTTATTATGTTTAAACATCAAATTACAGCAAATTGCACAACCAACATCAATAACATGTTCTATACTTGACAGCAGACATAAGTATTCTAACCGCTACTCACAGTAGAACATCTATAACCCATAGCCTTCACACATAAAGCGGTAGCCGTAAATTCTATTCGGATTAACTTAGCTGCTTGTCAGATAATCTTCTTGGAGCCCCTATTTATTCCCCTTTCCCCGCCAGCCCCCCCCCCCCCTCGCTGGAAGAGATCGGGCCCCCAAAAACCAAAAAAAAAAAAAAAATGTCATTCAGACTACTGCCTTTTCTAAAGCGTTTCTCATAAGCGCATTCATATTCGCTAATACGATCGACTGTGTTTTCCCATTCCTTTACCACTGGAGCTTTTCCTTCTTTCCAGTGTCTAACCAGGATCACCCTTGCCAGCAATAGGGACTTCAAAACCATATGTTGTTTCGACTTACTACTTATCCCCTCTGGGATTAAACCCATTAGGCCCAGGGTAACTATACGAGGAAGGGTACAACCAGTCCGGGTCTCGAGTATCTTAAAGATCTTGCCCCAGAATTCCCCGATCTCAGGGCATTCCCACAACACATGGAGGGTGTCTGCATTAAGGTTATTACATCTGAAGCACTTGGAATTATCCCTAATCCCTATCTTACACATTAACTGCGGTGAAAAATACGTTCTATATAAAATATTCAATTGTACACATCTATGATTTACATTAATCGTGCTCCTAACCACATTTTTATATATTTCTTCCCACTGTTCATTAGTGATCTCCCCAACTTGACTTGTCCATTTATGTTGACTAACGTGTCCCATTTCCTTATCAATCTGTTTTCGAAAGAAGTGATATAATTTTGCTAAGCTTTTTGGGCGAATTTTTTTTTTAACTTTTTTTTTTTTTTTTTGCTTTTTTTTTGTGTTTTTTAGTTTTTAAAACCAAACGATGCTATCCTATTGCTATGGCTATTTTATAGCCAAGTATGAAAGCACACTGCTATGCCAGATGAGATGACGCTGAGTTATGAAAAAAATAAACGTAAAATAAAAAAGGAAATGGCAGACTGTGCCTAATTGAAATACAACCCCGGGCCCTAATAAATTTTCCCACTTCGGTCTTTGCAATGGATATGTGCGTCACTAAAACACAGTGGTCGCAAGTCTGACTCCAAATTGCTCACAATTTACTAGTAGATGCACTGCAACAACTACAGCCACCAGCAGATCAACCAGAAATCAAATATATATAACGCTACTGTAGGCGTAATTAAGCCGTTTGTATTCTCCTATGGCTATTTTCTAGCCAAGTATTACAGCACACTACTATGCCAGATGAGATGACGCTGAGTTATGAAAAAAATAAACGTAAAATAAAAAAGGAAATGGCAGACTGTGCCTAATTGAAATACAACCCCGGGCCCTAATAAATTTTCCCACTTCGGTCTTTGCGATGGATATGTGCGTCACTAAAACACAGTGGTCGCAAGTCTGACTCCAAATTGCTCACAATTTACTAGTAGATGCACTGCAACAACTACAGCCACCAGCAGATCAACCAGAAATCAAATATATATAACGGTACTGTAGGCGTAATTAAGCCGTTTGTATTCTCCTATGGCTATTTTCTAGCCAAGTATTACAGCACACTACTATGCCAGATGAGATGACGCTGAGTTATGAAAAAAATAAACGTAAAATAAAAAAGGAAATGGCAGACTGTGCCTAATTGAAATACAAACCCGGGCCCTAATAAATTTTCCCACTTCGGTCTTTGCGATGGATATGTGCGTCACTAAAACACAGTGGTCGCAAGTCTGACTCCAAATTGCTCACAATTTACTAGTAGATGCACTGCAACAACTACAGCCACCAGCAGATCAACCAGAAATCAAATATATATAACGCTACTGTAGGCGTAATTAAGCCGTTTGTATTCTCCTATGGCTATTTTCTAGCCAAGTATTACAGCACACTACTATGCAAGATGAGATGACACTGAGTTATTAAAACAATAAACGTAAAATTAAAAGAAACTGGCAGACTGTGCCTAATTCTACTCAAACCCCTAATAAATTTTCCCACTTTGGTGTTTGAGGTGGATATGTGTGTCACTAAGAGCTAAACACAACGGTAGCAAGTCCCCCTGCAAATTCCTCACAATATGGTACTAGCTGCAAATAAAAAAAAAAATATATATATAACGTTATTGTAGCCCTAAGAAGGGCTGTTGGGTTCTTTTAGAATCACTCCTGCCTAACAGTAAGCTAATAGAACACCCTAACGCTTTCCCTGACCAGCAGCAGCTCTCTCCCTAGCGGCATCCAGACAGAGAATGATCCGAGCAGCGCGGGCAGCGGCTAGTCTATCCCAGGGTCACCTGATCTGGCCAGCCAACCACTGCTATCTACGTGTAAGGGTACCACGTCATGCTGGGTGGAGTGCAGAGTCTCCTGGCTTGTGATTGGCTCTGTTTCTGGCCGCCAAAAAGCAGTACGGCGGGAGCTGCCATTTTCTCGAGCGGGCGAAATACTCGTCCGAGCAACGAGCAGTTACGAGTACGCTAATGCTCGATCGAGCATCAAGCTCGGACGAGTATGTTCGCTCATCTTTAATGTTAACCAAATTCACCTTTTTGTCATAGATAAATGCTAAATATATCAGCCAAAATCTCTCACAAACTTGAAGTACAAAATGTCATAGAAAAACAGAATCAAAAACACTTGAGTAAGTTAAAGTCATTTAACCCTTTCACGAGCCCTCTCCATAGCCAGTAAGTCTTTGCTTCATATGGCGCTCAGTGCTAGCATTATTGGCTGTGGTGAGACCCATAATGTACAAAAATGTAATAAAAGTGATCAAAATGTTGCAAAGTCCTCAAAATGTAAGCAATGAATACTTCTGCGCATTTTTGCAAAAAATGAAACCTCACACAGATCCATACAACCATAGTATAAAAAGCGTTAGTAGATGGCAAAAAAAAATTCTGTACACATTTGTTTAATTTTTGAAAATGTATTAAAACACAATAAACCCTATATAAATTTGGTATTACTGTGATCATACCGAAGCAAAAAATAAAGCAGAAGTTTTATTTGGAGTGCACAGTGAAAGTCGTAAAAACTACTCCCACAAAAAGTGACACAGATTCCTAGTACATGGCATGGAATAATAAATAATGTCACTGAAAAGTAAAATTTGTTATGCAAAAAATAAGCCCTTACACAGCTCTGTACATGGAAAAATGAAAAAGTTATGGATTTTTGAAGGCGGAGAGTGAGAAATGAGTGAAAAACTCTGCTGCGTCCTTCCTTTTTCACCCCTCTCTATAATAATATTTACCGCAGCAATCCTCAATTCATGAGGAATGCATATGTACAAAGAAGTTAGATAACTAGTGCAAAGAATTGCACTGCTAAGTTTTTGATCAATTCAATAAGCGCTCCTTAAAGGAAACCTACCATTTCAAATGGTAGGTTTAAGCTGCAAACACCGAGTACCAGCTCAGGGTGAGCTGGTGCCGGTGCTTAGTTTCGTTAGTGTTAAAACCGCGGTATCGCGGTTTTAACACTTTTTAAACTTTATAGCATAAACTGCTTCGGCGCTGCGTGCGCATGATCGTGCGCGCGCCTACATAGGAAATGCCGCAGGCGTTGCGCGCGCACGGTCGCGCGCAGCGCCGAAGCGGCTTCTGCTATAAAGTTTAAAAAGTGTTAAAACCGCGATACCGCGGTTTTAACAGTAACGAAACTAAGCACCGGCACCAGCTCACCCTGAGCTGGTGCTCGGTGTTTACAGCTTAAACCTACCATTTGAAATGGTAGGTTTCCTTTAATCTTTTAAATTAGCTGGGTTTTTGGAAACATACATTTGTAGGAATCCATCAATATACTTATAGCATCTACCATGGGGTGTGGGGAGGGGGGGTTATTCTTATGTATCTTTGGTAAAAAAAAATTAATTGCTGGAATATTTGTATATTTATCAATAAATGGTGTCTATTAACTGACCATCAAAAACTGTTTTTCTTTTGTTTTCTATTTTTTTTACTTCAGTATTCACATATATACATAAATCTTCATATTAGCATGTACTGGCTTTCATGCAAAATTGTGGCTTGCAAAATTTGATTATCCAGTGAGTGTTAACACTATATTTATAGATTATTTTTTATGGTTATTTTTTTGGACTATTCATTGATGCGTTTTTGGGGAGGAGAAGGAGATCCTCCAGTCCAGGACCAATTGTATATCAAATGCCTCTTTCGATCTTTATCTTTTTCTCTTATTGAATATTTGAATACTTAACATTTAGAAATTAGAATTCCTTTTTATTAGTAACTAGCTGTAGCTCCTGGCATTGCCCGAAATAGTAAATAACTCCTCTTAGCTACAAGAAAATAGAATGGGTTAACAAAACATATCTCTGACCTTCTCTGTCTCAAACTGTCTCTTTGAGTGACTGTCTCTACAGTCTCTTTCAGTCACTATCTCTGACAATATCATTCCGTCACTGTCTATGACACTCTCATTCCAGTGACAGTCTCTGGGGCACATTTACTTACCCGGTCCATTCGTGTTCCAGCGGCGGCTTCTCTGACGAGCGTTCGGGTCTTCTGGCGATTCATGAAGGTCCTGTGCCCGATGTCCACCAGGTGGCGATGCTGCGCCGAAGTCCGCCAAGGTGCCCCGGAGTTCATCGTCTTCATCGTGGTGCATGTGAATATGGCCCGTGCGACCAATTTTTTTTTTTTAATGCGGCGGGTTTTCCGAATCCGTCGGGTTTACCGTTCGGTCACGCCCCCCCCCCCCCAATTTCCGTTGCGTGCATGCCAGCACCGATGCGCCACAAACCGATCGCGTGCGCCAAAATCCCGGGGCAATTCAGGGAAAATAGGCGCAAATCGGAAATATTCGGGTAACACGTCGGGAAAACGCGAATCGGGCCCTTAGTAAATGACCCCCTCTGTCTCCAACTGACACTTTGTCTACGGGGAGATTTATCAGAAGTGTCTGAGAGCAGAACCGTTCTAGTTGCCTATGGCAACCAATCAGAACTCAAGTTTCCTTTTTGCACAGCTGTTTATAAAATTACAGCTGATGTCTGATTGGTTTCCATGGGCAACAGTTTTATCTCAGACATTTCTGATAAATCTCTCACTATGTCTCTATCCCTATCCATCTTACCTCACACATAAGCCAACCAATCAAAGCTCAGAGCTCAAATTAATGATCTGTGGCAGAACAGCAACCATTCACAGCTCAGCTTCCAACTGCCGCAGCAGCAGCTGCATACAATGGCTCCTGTATATGGTGGCTAATAAGTGTATTTTGGAAAGGTCAGGGTAAAAATTCTGGCTCAAAACTGAGTCTATGACAGTCACAGAGAGAGGCTGTGCAAAATTTGGTGATTGTAAACGCCACAGTACAGATTCTGTGTAGCACTGCGTAATCTTTGTGCGCAATATAAATAAAAAGAATTATTTATACAGGTCCACCATGCACTGAAGGGACGTGGCCACACTCGCTAGAAGATTGGTTCTCCACAGACATGAGAGGTAGCAAATAGTTTATGGCCAACCAACTAAGAAGTTTCATGCAATTGCTAGACCCCATCCATATTCTCACACGTGAACTCAGGTGGCGGTGAGCAGCTATTTATAGATTTCTCTGATCCTAGGCACATGATCTCTGCAATCTAAGGGGGCCGCTGAGAGGGCTCGTCTGTCCTGTACCGACAGGCATGGTAAAGTGTGTTAATCAAAACATTCTATTCGAAATAGTGGGATAAGACTGCCATTTTAACCCATAAGCTCTCCGTCTCAACACAAAGTTAAGAGACAAACTTTGAAATACTGTCCAAGTGATACCGAAGCCCTGCAAAGTTACACAGGATGTTACCATCAGATATCTGCTTGAGATCAGGAACATGGTTCCATGTTGCACATCTGGTGGTTCTGCCCTGGGGTTGGAGACCTGTGGGGAGCAGTCTTTACTCTCATGGTCAGACAGTGCTGCACCAAGCGATATGCTCCCTGGCTGACACTCAGCGATAAAAGATGCTTTCTGCTATCTGACAGATCATCCCCAGACTCTGGAAGTTGACTGTATGTCCCACTAGAGCTCAGTGGGTAGAAGCTCTGAACCATATAATAAGAATGGAAGAGATGAGACCTATGGAGGGTTTGGCAGACTCTCAGATTTCCAGATTCACCAATATATATATTAGTCTTTTACTTTACTTTTGGAAGGGTCTTTGGAAAATGAGAGATGCTGGTCCCCCTTATCCTCAATATCCTCAAAGCAATTTTCTTTTGATTGCATCTTACCCGAGCCCAAAATAAAGCCTCAAGGGATATAGACCCGCACCGATCTAAGGGGTCAGTACTTTACGTTTTAACTTTCGCCAACCCTTGGTCCAACCCTCCTTCTTAACCCAAGGTAATTCTTAACTAGCAGAAATGGCATTGCTATTAAAGGGAGCTTGAGATTTGGCTTCACCTTCAATTGCTGGTATATTAATCAACAACCCTTACTTACAGTAGAAGTGATGCAAAATATGTTTAGATTCACTGCTGTTGGAGATATTGGGGGTCATTTACTAAGGGCCCGATTCGCGTTTTCCCGACGTGTTACCCGAATATTTCCGATTTGCGCCAATTTTCCCTGAATTGCCCCGGGATTTTGGCGCACGCGATCGGATTGTGGCGCATCGGCGCCGGCATGTGCGCGACGGAAATCGGGGGCGTGGCCGAACGAAAACCCGATGAATTCGGAAAAACCGCCGCATTTAAAAACCGAAAATGTGTCGCTTGGGACGCGCTTACCTTCACTTGGTCCGGGTCAGTGAATTTCAGGGCATCCGGATGCTTTCCAGCGCAGCAGCGCCACCTGGTGGACAGCGGAGGAACTACCTTAGTGAATCCCGGCCGGACCCGAATCCACCGCAGAGAACGCGCCGCTGGATCGCTAATGGGCCGGGTAAGTAAATTGACACCGAAAATGTGTCGCTTGGGACGCGCTTACCTTCACTTGGTCCGGGTCAGTGAATTTCAGGGCATCCGGATGCTTTCCAGCGCAGCAGCGCCACCTGGTGGACAGCGGAGGAACTACCTTAGTGAATCCCGGCCGGACCCGAATCCACCGCAGAGAACGCGCCGCTGGATCGCTAATGGGCCGGGTAAGTAAATCTGCCCTATTGTGTTAAGAGATTAAAGCGTAACTTTTATTTCCTCTTACATAAAATACCTTATATGCTCGAGTATAAGCCTAGTTTTTCAACACAAAATTTGTGCTCAAAAACCCTAACTCGGCTTATACCCAAGTCAACTAAAAAAATAAAGTCAAAACTCACCTTTCTGACATCACCTGTAGGTCCTCTTCTGTCTGGGACAGTCTGAGACAGAAGAGGACCTATGGGGGACGTCGGAAAGATGAGTACAGTGTTATTTTTTTTCCTACTACAGGGGCTGGGCAGGCTGTATGCTACAGGGGTTGGGCAGGCTGTATGCTACAGGGGCTGGCAGACAATATACTGGGAGGCTGTAACCAATGCATTTCCCACCCTCGGCTTATACTCGAGTCAATAGGTTTTCCCAGTTTTTTGTGTTGAAATTAGGGGTTTCGGCTTATACTCGGGTCGACTTATACTCGAGTATATACGGTACTTAGACAGAGCTGTGTGTGCACATTAAAAGAGAGAATTACTTAATATTTCCTTGTCATTCATGAGTGCCGGGTATTTGCCCACTGTTGCACTACATAAATAGATTTGCAACAGAGTATCAGTAAACTGTTACCAGCAAAGGATGTAGATGTAGTTTTAGTTACATCCTCGCTGATAAGTGGGGCAGTGTGGTTGCTACAATTTGTAATCTTCTTGTTACAATATTGTAGCTGGCAAAGTGCTGCAGTAAGATACTTCAGCTCATACACATTGCAAGTAGTTTGCTGCTGCTTGGGTTGAGTGCTAGTATTTCAACTGCTGCTTATGGCTAATAGTGTGCTACAGGACTAGGCTACATGGCATCTGATCATTCCCATCTGACACGTTAAATAGTATCCTCAGTTTGTCTCCCACTGCTCACTAGTGGACTGAGCTATACTTATTTAGTCTGAGCTGACTGTAGCTACACTGATTATTGGATGTTGGATAAATATGAAACAAAGATCTTGACCAGAATGCAGGATACGATGGGTGAGTTAGAAAGAGAAGTAAGGACAATTGGTGAAAAAATAGATCAGGTTAAGCTCACTGAAGTAGCATCCTCTCATAATAAGTTATTAGATTCACATAATTAATCTTGAGTCAAAAATTTGAGATTCAGAGGACAGGTCGTGGAGAAACAATGATTCAGCTCTGGAGGAATACGCAGAGAAATTTATCTCTTTGATTGTATCAGATGCAAAAAATCTAGATATTACAATAGATCATATCCCTAGGATACCTAGACCAAAGTATGTTAAAGCAGAAACCCCAAGAGATACAATTTTGAGGCTGCATTTCTTCAAAATTAAAAATCTTTTAATGCAAGCATCCCATAAAAATTCCAAATTCTCTCCACCAGATGGGAATATAGAGGTTTTCACAGCCATAACACTGAAAAAAAGAAGAGAGTTTGGTGAGATAACTAAGGTATTAAGAGAACGGGATTAGTCTATAGGTGGGTCTTCCCTGTGAACATAATAGTGACAAAGAATAGCACTAACCCTGCATGCAATGATGTAAAAGAGGCAGAAAAATTATTTGAAAAAAATCAAAACTACTCAAAACTACCTCTAAAATAAGCTGGGAGGGCAAAAAAGTTAAAAACCAGGTAGAACAGGAGAGGTCCTTGGTAAAATAATGAAGGGATGGAGACGGAGGGAAGAAAAAAAGTCTCAAAGTGGAGCCACCAAGATGCACAGGGACCTCAAGACCCCAACAAATACCCCAAAAAACACTGCCTCTTTGGAGACTTTTTGTCCTGAATCCAGTATGCCAAATCAGTCCCTGCCCCATGGGGCTCACAATCTAATCAACCTACCACATAAGCGAACATCACTATGGAAATAAATAATTAAAGCACTAGCAGATATAGTGTGTGTGCTTGTGACACACCTCCTTAGGAAAGATGAGGTACATCTCCACCACCAGGATTTTCCCATTCATGCAACATCTAATGCAAAAAAGGAGCAATGAAGTGAATGATCTATATCTATGGGGTTAGGTGAAGGTCAGAAATGGGAGGGGGACATGTTTACAGTAAGTAGTGAGCAGTCACGTACAGGGGAGGGTTTGGGAATATTTGTAAATATACTGACACGAGGTAGTGTCAGTCTGTCAGAAAAAAAAAGAATGTTCCAGCTCACCTCCAGCCTCTATATGTTCCGGAAACGGCACGGACTTCACCTCGTTTGTTGAGGTCAAAATTGCATATGGAAAAACTCTCAACAATCCAGCCAAATTCCAGGAAAACTTCAAGACTTTATTTGGTCAAATTCATACATCCACAGCATTGTTTTCAATAATCCCTTCTTAATCCAACGCGTTTCGAATGGATTAACCGTTCTTAATCATGGTGTATCTGAGGAGGAGACGTACACTTGACTTTATATTGTGTGAAATAAATACATGCACCTGTGATGAGGTGTGTTGGGTCGACCTGTGCACGTTTGCCCCTCCTATACTCCATGTTACAAAAGTTTACATGGAAGTTTACATATACTTATTAGTACAAAAGATAAAACATACAGAGCTTTATTTCTAATACTTTGTAATAAAATAAAGGAAACAAATGCTGAAAAAACACATACTAAAAATCAAAATGAGAAAAAGAAAGAACCTTTGTTGTTTTCTGCCGTACCATCACCAGGGCAACGGAGGCGTTTCTAATCTTGATCACATGGAAATCATGTGCTGAATCCTTGCTTGAAGCCTCAACCAGGCGTGAGCCACGGAGGTCACACGTGATATCCCGTATTGAATCATCCTTTTGGCCAATATGCATGGGTGGAGTAATTACCACCTATTTGGATAATACTGAAAAGTACATGAGTTGTTTATTTTAGAATATAAAGTTGTAATATGTGTCCACGTTGCCTTGGTGTCAGTCTTTCACCGGAATCTGGGGAGAAAAGAACAATTTTCCTGCCCACCCGCCCCTTTATGATAAGGGTTGCAGATGGGGGGCCAAAACTAATGTCGCAGTGGCGGATTTAGGAGGGGTTCTCGGGGGCAAAAAGGAGGTGTTGAGACGGGGGAGCGGGCACCACGGGGGGTGTCCAGTCCCCCGAATAGTTGGATTAACAGAGAAATGGTGAATTCCTGGGAACAAGGATCTCAGGAGGTGGGGAAGTCTCCATTTTGGGTCCCTGGTCAGGCGCATATACAGCTGGGGGCAAGTGAGACTTAGTGGCAACTGCTTTGATGGTAATTTTGATGCCCTCCAGAACCCCTTTCTAGTTGTGTTTAATGTAAATTGTAATGTTATACAATGTTATTGATTAATGATCCTGTTTGTTATAATAAATGCGGCCGCTGTGGCCTTTACACCCAACGTCTGTGTATGCCTGTTAATGAATAGAGGGATTTTGGGGGGCTGGGTTTCACAGCGGTAATTTTAAGTCCCAAAGTCAAGCAGTGGTGTGCATGATGTAAATTCAATCATGTTTACCATTTCTAAGAAAATTATTGATGATAAAGGAAGATACATTATTGCTCTGTGGGAAATTAATGCAATACTCTACACTTTTGCGGCAATATATGCCCCAAATAGAGGTCAAAAAGTATTTTTTTACAAAAATCGCTGCTCTTTTAGAACAGAATGCCAAGGGATAAGTAGGGGACTTCAATTAAATACTTAGGAATCTCATTGTGTCCATCAATAAATGAAACAATCAGAAAGAACTTGACTGAGCTAAGGACAAGACTTAACGCTGACGTTGAGAAATTAGGAAAAATTCATTTTTCTTTGGTGGCTAGAATTCAATGTTGAAAGATGTATATCTTTCGCTGCCTACATGTAGCAATCTCTTAGAATACTCTAAAAGAAATGTAGACACTGTCAAATAACTTTGTAAAGAATATTAAGAGACCTAGGGTGGCAAAGGTAAATTTGTATTAATCTCTTAATAAGGGAGGCATGACAATGCCAAATATTGATGTATAATAAAGGGCGGCTTCTCTGGAACCTAGTAGTAGAACACAAATGGCTGGAGGAAAATTTTGTTGCCGGGAGATCGATAAGAGTAATAATGGAAGCAATAGTCATGGGGAACTTAATTTCTTACCCCATCAATAGCATATGACACCCTCCCAGAAAAAAAAAACAACTGAGTTATATGCTAAAATGGGAATTAGATCTCGGCGTGAAATTATGATAATAAGCAATGGGAAGAAATCTTTAGATGGATAGCTCAATGCTCCCCATGTATAAATCAGTTAGAGCAGATAAAAAAGATGCACCTAAGATGGTATCTCACACCAGAGAGACTCTTAAATGGGTAAACTCTTTGGCGGAGATGAGGAACCAAAGGGGGGCAATTACATATGTGGTGGTGGTGCCCAAAACTCACCTCATTTTGTTCACAGATATGCGACTTGATTAGAACACTGACACACTCACATATTGACATCCCTCCACATTTGGCTTTATTACACATAGGGTCAGAAAATTTCCTGGAAGATCATAAATGGATTGTTACTTATATAATGATTGCAGCGAGGCATTGTATAGTGTCACATTGGAAAACAGTACCAAAACCAGATATAACTGAAGTATGTAATAGAGTAAATAAATATAGACATTATGAAGTAATGATGGCTATAATTTATATCCATTATTGTAAATGAAAAAATATGGTCCCTGTGGGAAAATCCCCCTTTTCAGTTCCGCTAAAAAAAATTTCTTAAATTAACCTTTTTGGGTGAGAGAAGTTTTTCTAAGTGGCCCTGCTGAATGAAGGGTTTGTTTAGGTCTTGCCACGATATTTTCACTTTAGAAACTAAGTTGGACTTTTCCCCTTCCAGGGAATAAAAACTGTACAGTATATTTTGGCATTAAACTGGTATATGTGCTTGTTTTATATGTTTGATCTGTTAACTGATTATTTATTTTTGTATAAATTAAGAAAAAAAAAGTATGTTAGGAGGAACCTTCTATCAGATCTACTTTATTAGGTAGATTGCTGCTGGTAGGTTTCCTTTAAACACTACTACCCAATAACTTAATTGCATGAATTGCCTGATGCCTGCTGCTATTGTTGAAGCAGAAAAGGTCTGCCACACAGGGTATCCGGTCATGTGCTGTAGGTAAATTACATCGCGACGGAGGAATAACAGTGCTCAACAGGCAGGTGTAGAACTCAGCAAAATTACCAATTGTGGGTGGGTCAAACCGCTTTTATGTTTATACATCTTTAAGCAGGGTGTATCTGATTGGTTACTACAATAGTGTAATACATTTGATAGGTTACTGATCAGCTCATAAGCTCATAATGCATACTTCACATAATGTATATTTTGCTATTTTGTTATTGCTGACAGGTGCACAACTTATCTAATCTTAACACATAGCTACTAGCTAGTGAAGCTTCAAAGAGTCAGCGAGTTTAGCCGGAAGCCAGGCGCCATTTTGTTGTTTTGTTCACAGATAAATTAGAAACACATAAAGAGAAATAGTCTTTATCCAAAATATCTTGGGGGGAAGCTGACATCTCCTTCATCCCTATCTAATCCAACTTTGAAATGCCATCCTTTTTTTCATTTTGTGTCTGCCGGTCTCATGCTGCATGTTGGTATCACCCTAATCAGTCTCTGTTGCCACTTCCATCAGCACAGGGCCGATTATAGCCTTTTTGCTGCCTGAGGCAAAACTTGAAAATGTTGCCCCCTGTGCGCCCGATGATGCTACCTCACACAATAGTAGTCAGTTAGTGACACAGATATTAGTGACATCTAGTACCTTACAGGTCATGATTTTTACCAGGTTTATCTCCGCTGAATTCACAGTCAAAATTCTTAAGCTCTATGCAACACAGCTCCACACGGCACCCCTAAAAATACCACAGCATGTTTGTAATATATATTATCTTCACAACATGACTGAACACACTATTCCTCATATAGACTCACCGGCCACTTTATTAGGTACACCATACTAGTAACGGGTTGGACCCCCTTTTGCCTTAAGAACGGCCTCAATTCTTCGTGGCATAGATTCAACAAGGTGCTGGAAGCATTCCTCAGAGATTTTGGTCCATATTGACATGATGGCATCACACAATTGCCGCAGATTTGTCGGCTGCACATCTATGATGCGAATCTCCCGTTCCACCACATCCCAAAGATGCTCTATTGGATTGAGATCTGGTGACTGTGGAGGCCATTTGAGTACAGTGAACTCATTGTCATGTTCAAGAAACCAGTCTGAGATGATTCCAGCTTTATGACATGGTGCATTATCCTGCTGAAAGTAGCCATCAGATGTTGGGTACATTGTGGTCATAAAGGGATGGACATGGTCAGCAACAATACTCAGGTAGGCTGTGGCATTGCAACGATGCTCAATTGGTACCAAGGGGCCCAAAGAGTGCCAAGAAAATATTCCCCACACCATGACACCACCACCACCAGCCTGAACCGTTGATACAAGGCAAGATGGATCCATGCTTTCATGTTGTTGACACCAAATTCTAACCCTACCATCCGAATGTCTCAGCAGAAATCGAGACTCATCAGACCAGACAACGTTTTTCCAATCTTCTACTGTCCAATTTCGACGAGCTTGTGCAAATTGTAGCCTCAGTTTCCTGTTCTTAGCTGAAAGGAGTGGCACCCAGTGTGGTCTTCTGCTGCTTTAGCCCATCTGCCTCAAAGTTCGACGTACTGTGCGTTCAGAGATGCTGTTCTGCCTACCTTGGTTGTAACAGGTGGCGATTTGAGTCACTGTTGCCTTTCTATCAGCTCGAACCAGTCTGCCCATTCTCCTCTGACCTCTGGCATCAACAAGGCATTTACGCCCACAGAACTGCCGCTCACTGGATGTTTTTTCTTTTTCGGACCATTCTCTGTAAACCCTAGAGATGGTTGTGCGTGAAAATCCCAGTAGATCAGCAGTTTCTGAAATACTCAGACCAGCCCTTCTGGCACCAACAACCATGCCACGTTCAAAGGCACTCAAATCACCTTTCTTCCCCATACTGATGCTCGGTTTGAACTGCAGGAGATTGTCTTGACCATGTCTACATGCCTAAATGCACTGAGTTGCCGCCATGTGATTGGCTGATTAGAAATTAAGTGTTAACGAGCAGTTGGACAGGTGTACCTAATAAAGTGGCCGGTGAGTGTAGAATATCCTTTATACAGTCATTTGAATAAACTATAGCATATATAGCACCCACAATTTACTAGGTGCCCTAATTTAACCTCCCCCTGTATACACAGCCTCCAGCCCAAGTATATAAACAGCCTCCATCTCCAAGTATATACACAGCCTCCAACAGTCCCCAGTATATACACAGGCTCCAGCAGCCACCAGTATATACACAGCCTCCAGCAGCACCCTGTTTACACACAGCCTTCAGCAGCCCCCAGTATATATACATCCATGACACCCCAAGAAAATAGAAACCTTGTACTAATTTTCAGGGTGCAGCCCCGGTGCTCCCCCACAACTTCCTCTTCTTCTCCAGCCAACAGCTGCGTCTAGTGTATAGTGACACAGGCAGAGGTGCATGATGATGTAATTATGCGAATCGCCCTGTGTCCTGCAGAGTGGACACATATAGTTGCTGCATCATTGTCTATCCTTAGGATTGTGGCAGGAACTATAATCCCAGTGGAGTGTGTTTCCTCGATGGAATCTGATATTTCCAATAAATCCTAAGACTGCCAATGTGGTAGTCCATGTGAGAGCTTCTCATATTTTATCTCAAAATAATGGATTAAAGCTAAATGTTTTTGAACTCAAAATGCTTTTTTAGCATGTGGGAGGCAGCCCCCTATCTTGTGAGGCAGCCCCCTTTAAATCATTTCTGAAAACCTTATTAATTTGTTGGATGATAGCCAAACAATTAGATCTATTTCCAAAGTCAAAAGGGTGCTATGTGCTCTGTGACCATTGGGCTTTGTGATTATTGGCTACATGACTATTTGCTCCTAGGTATATAGCAACAGATGGATGCCACTCTGCGGTGCTCTAAGGTCAGCTAATGCTGAATCAATTAAGTAAAGCAGAAGTCTCATTTGCACTAAAAAAAGACAAACTGACTTCGATTGTGTAAGTGATGAGTGCTTTAACCCATTTGCTCTAAGGCTCTGTGACATTTGCTTTTGGAGTTTCAATGACTTTTAATTACTATACCTCTGTAACTATTGTCTCTTTTTTTTTTCAAATACTTTTTATTTAGTTTTAATACATGAACAACATACAGTACTTTCTGTTGCATAGTAAATACAATTACAGTTTCAGTATTTACATTTTCCTGGTCTTATCCTGGATGATAGATGGAGCATTATATCTCTAATAAAGCTTATTCTTATACACAGGTCTATTTGTGTTATTGTCCTGTCTGTATGTTACAGGTTAATATTTTATCCTGTAATTGCAGAGCAATCATATTTTATCCATATGCGTACTAACAATGGTCTTTTCAGACATGTTTTTAACAATAAGAAAATAACAGTTAAGGGTGTTAACCGGACTTTCGGGAGTGGGTCGGAGGGGAGGTAAGTATGGGGATTGGGTTGGTGAGCTGTGAGCCTATCACTGTATTTTTTTTTTTTATATATATATATATATATCCAGTCAGGTTGAATCATGGGTGGTAATATTTGCTCTCTGTCCAGAGGTTCCATCTGGTGGAGAATTTTTTGTAGGTTGTGTTTTGGTATGCTAAGGTTCTCTTGTATGCGCAGGTTGTGTTCATTTGGCTGATCATCTTGTTGATGTGTGGGCTGTCTATATTTTTCCAGTATCTGGTTATTATTAATTTAGTCAACATCAGAAGATGTACAATGATTGTTTTCTGTTCCTGTGGTAACTCTTCCATATTGATTAGGAGGAGGCATTGTTCTGGGTTTATTTCAATGTCTTTTTTTGTTATTTCTTTTATTACGGTGTTTGTTGCATTCCAGAGGCCCAGTATTTTTGGGCAGTTCCACAGGATGTGTATGAGACTTCCTCTGTTGCCGCATCCTCGCCAACACAGTGGGGACACGTTGGGATAAATAAGGTTTAATCTGGCGGGTGTAAAATACCTTCTTAGGTGCGTTTTCACTATTGCTTCTATATGAAGTGCATCGGAGTATTTGATGTGTTGTCTTTAGTGCCGCTTCCCACTTTTGTATCGGGAATTTCTGTTGTAGATCTTCTTCCCATTTTATTACGTTGTGGGTCTTTGTGAAATCTGTCTTTAATACTATTCTGTTATAGAAAAAGGATATTGTTATGTGTTTTAGCGAGTTGAATAGATTTTTGACCTTTGCGATTTGCTGAGCTTCGCTGCTTTGAAGGCCCTTAGTGGATATGAGGTGTCTGGAGTCTATTAGGCTGTTTGGATTGAGAATGTCTTCAAAAGTTTTCAAACCTTTTTGTCTCCATGTTTCCAGCTTCAGGGTTTTGTTTTGATTTTCTAGGAAACTTAGTGGGATGCAGTGTAAGATACTTTGTTTGGAGTTAGTTTAGTTTTTAATCATATTTCCCCATGTTATATCTGATGTTCTCATTGTTTGAAGTTTTGAGTGAGGTGGGTCCGTGTTCCATACTTTAGCAATCATTCTGTTTATTAATGGTGCATTGTTGTTATAGTGTTTCTCAATTGTTACCCACACTTAATCGGTTGAGTCTAGCCACCAGTGTTTGAGTTGGTCGAGTATTGCTGCTTTGTGGTAGTCTTTTATGTCTGGTAATCCTAAACCTCCTGCTTTCTTATGTTTGGTCATGATTGATAATGCTATTCTTGTTTTTTTCTACTGACAAATGAAGTCCTGAAGATTCTTATTGTTATTTTTAAAGAAGGTGCTTGGTATGTTTATTGGAACCGATCTGAACAGGTAATATTATCATCTTGAATGAGGCTATTCGGCCAAACCATGTTAGGTATTTCTGTCTAAGAATTTTTAATTCTGAGTCTGGTATTCTAACTGGTAAGAGTTGTGATTTGTTGGTATTGATTTTGTAGTGTGTTACTTTCCCCTATTCTTCTATGATCTTGAAGAGTTGTGTTAGTGAGGTGTCTGTCTTTGTTAATGAGAGGGCTATGTCATCAGCAAAGTGTGCTATCTTGTGTTCTGAATTTCCAATTTTCACTCCTGATATATTAGGATGGTTCCTAATTATTTCCGCTAGGGGCTATATTGAAAGGATAAAGAAGATGGGGGATAGTGGGAAGCCCTGTCTAGTCCCGTCTGTGAGTGTGAGTTTTTGGGATAGGGTATTGTTTGTGTATACATATACTGCTGGGTTGGAATAAAGTGCTTTAATTGCTGATAATATTGGGCCTGTCAGTCTGTATTTTGTCAGGGTATGGAAAGCGTACTTCCAGTTTACTCTGTTAAATGCTTTTTCTGCGTCTATTGTGAGGAAAGTCGTCGGTATGTCATGGATTTCGCAGTGCTGTAGTATATTTATTAGTCTCCTAGTGTTGTCTGGTGCTTGTCTGCTTGGTACAAATCCTACTTGGTCGGTCTTGATTATGTTCGGTAAGATATGTTTCAGTCTGTTTGCGATGATTTTAGCATAGATTTTGACAGATGTCAAAATCTATGCTAAAATCATCGCAAACAGACTGAAACATATCTTAATGTAGATACATTAAGTAGTGAAATTGGTCTGTAGTTGAGTGTGGAGTCCGTTGGTTTGTCAGGTTTTAGGATGGTGACTATAAGTGCGGTCAGCATGTCTTGGGGGAAAGTTTCTGTGTTGGCTGCTCTGTTAAAGATTTTCAGTAGAAAAGGTGTTAAAATATGTGAGAACTGTTTGTAATATTCTCCTGTCAGTCCGTCTGGTCTGGGGGCTTTGTGTGAGGGGAGTTTGAGGATAGTCTTTTTGATTTCTTCCTGTGGGAGGGGTAGGTTAAGGTGATGCAGTTGTTCTGGAGTAATCTGTGGTAGGTTAACTTTGTGTAGGAAGTTGACAATGTCTTCTTCGGTAGTTTGGAATGTCATTGTATCCTGTTTGAGGTTGTATAGTTTGTAATAGTAATCTTTAAAGGTGTTTGCAATTTCTCTAGGGTCCCGTAGTTCTCTGTGTGTGAAGGGGTGTTTAAGTTGTGTTATTTTGGTTTTTTTGTGTTTGTTTTTGAGTTTCTTAGCTAATAGTGATCCAATTTTCTGATCCTGTGAATAGTATTTAGTTTTTGTGAATCTAGTGGCTTTCTCATATCTATAAAGTAGTAAATTACGAAGGCTATCCCTTGCCTTATTGAGCTCTAGCTTAAGTGCATATGATTGTTTCTTTTTATTCTGTGTTTCAAGATCATGTAATGTCTTAGTGGCTTCAGAGATGTCTTTCTCTCTTAGTTTTTTTTTTTTTGTTTAAATCTTTTTATTGATTTTGTTAGTGCTTACAAATTCCAACACAAATTACATTCGCATGTACAATAGGTTCATTTTATACAATGCTTCAATCACTATTGCTTATAATCTTGTGTGGGGGGGAAATAAAAGCATAATGTAACCTTGATAACATCAACAACAATGCACAGCCGAACAAACAGTTATACTATTAAATTCATCTCCACTGTCAATTATCCATTTATTGCTCCGATTTAACTAATTTTCTTGTAAAGTGTCAACCCTCTATCCGCCTTACCGCTACCTACTGCTGTTAGGAGGCCCCATTCCTGCTATAAAAGTTTTTTAGTCCACACATGGGCCAAGCCACGTGTGGACCTCCATCGTCAGGGAAGGTTCCTGAACTGTAACCATGGTGCCCATATTAAACTATGTTTCCCATGTTGTCTTCTTTCCCAGCTAGCTAACTCCTCCATTCTATGGATATGGTCCACTTTGTCTAACCAGTCTGCTGTCGTAGGGGGGTTAGGTTGAAGCCATTTCAATGGTGTTATCAATTTTGCGGCCTGTACTAACATTGTGCAAAGATCCCCCTTGCTAGGCTTCCAAGATTTGCTAGGTAACCATAAGAGAACCGATTCCGCGGTGAGTTGGATCTTTTTCCTAACAATTTTTGAAATTGTTCTTTCTACTTGTTGCCAATAGTGTGTTATCTTATCGCAAGACCAAAGTATATGTTTTAGAGTAGCTCCCTCGCTGTCACATCTCCAACATCTGTCATCTGAGGTTAGTCCTCTCCTTTTTAGGGCTGACGGGGTATTATACCATCTTGTTATGGTTTTGTATGAATTTTCTTGGATGCGAATGCACTTGGAGAAGCCGTGCGAATTTTTGTGTATTGTTTTGATCTGTGACTCTGAGAACGTTGTCCCTAAGTCTGCCTCCCACTGCTTTATATATCCCGGTGTGACATTTCTGTTATCTGTTAGGAGATATTTATATAGCAGTGATATTGCTCCTCTAGGCATGTTGTCCCTAATTAGCCATTGCTCTAGCCATGTCGGGTCTTTAATCGACCTATATTTTTTAATTATTTCGTTGTGTACCCTTTTGAGTTCCTCTTGATGCAAAAAGTTTGTACTTGCTATGCTTCCTTTTCCCCCCATTTGTTTCACCTCCTCTGGCTTTGTTCTATGAAACTGTTTCACATTTAAATCCCCTAGTTGTCTCCATATGTCTGAATGATGTATGTTTGATGGATTGAGAAATAGTGGGATCCATTTGCATGGCATAATTGGAGACGGTGTATTTAATATAGTATGCGAGCCCTTCACTGCTTGCAGCGTTTGTAGTATTCCTCTGGTCAGTGGATTATTGCATTGTGAGGTAGAATCTATAAGCCACAATTTAGCAATGGAGGTCTGTGACAGGGATGCAATCTCCATTTCACTACCCAGATGAGAACAAGCCGGGTTAAGCAGCTGAATCCACCTTTTGAGATTTATTGCCTTATAGTAGGTATGTATATCGGGTAAACCCATTCCTCCCTGTAGTTTGGGTTTTCTAAGTCTGTCATAAGACAGTCTTGATTTTTTCCCATTCCAGAGAAACAAGGTAAACACCCCCTTGATTTTGCGAAAAAATTCCGCGGGAATAGCTAATGGCACCATCTGCAGTAAGTAGAGGAATTTGGGGACTATAAAGGTTTTGAGTAAGTTCTTCCTCCCCATCCATGAGATGAAGGGTAAGGTAAGATTTGTGAGTTGTGCCTCTACTTTGTTGAGGACTTTTGTGTAATTTTCTTTAAATAAATCCTTTGGATTTGCCGTCACCTGAATCCCCAGGTAAGTTATAGTTTTATTTTGCCATTTAAAGGGTGTTGATCTCTTTAGTTCTGATATAGTATGTTGAGGAGCCGACACATTCATTGCTTCAGATTTATTATAATTAATTTTGAAATTTGATATCCTACCAAATTCCTCTAGAATTGTCAGTATGTGCTTGAATGCTTGTGCTGGGTTTGTTATCATCATTAATAAGTCGTCCGCGAATGCCGCATTCAAGTGTTCATGGCCCTCTATCATTAGTCCCTGTATTTCAGGGTGTTTCCTGAATTTCTGTAATAGTGTTTCCATTGTGAGGATAAATAGGGTTGGGGAGAGGGGGCAGCCCTGTCGTGTGCCATTTCTTATTTGAAACGCGCTCGACAATGCCCCATTGACTCTTATTCTGGCATTTGGTTTATCATACAGTGTCATAATTGCTGTAATAAATGCTTTCGGGATCCCCATTTGTTCTAGTGATTCAACCATATAGTTCCAATTTATCCTATCAAAAGCCTTCTCGGCATCTGTGCCGAAAAGGACTAATGGTATATTACGCTCCCTTGCTAAATGAATAGCTTGGATAACTCTTGTCGAGTTATGGTTCCCTTCCCTTCCCAGGACAAACCCTGCTTGTTCCCTATTTATTAATTTAGGCAGATATTCGCCTAATCTTTTAGCAAGGAGCTTAGCCCAGATTTTTACATCTACATTTAGTAGAGAGATTGGTCGGAAATTTCCGCAGCAATCCGTTTTTTTCCCGGGTTTTGGCAGAACCGCTATAGTGGCCGCTAATGCTTGTGGAGGTGGGCTTTCTCCCGCCAGGAGTGCATTACACCACTTTACCAAGTGTTGAAGAAGTACCTTCTTGAATTTTTTATAGTAGCTTACTGTCAGGCCATCTGGACCTGGGCTTTTCCCCAGTGGTAATGAAGTTAAGATGTTATCTATTTCCTCTACTGTTACTGGTTTTAATAGGTTCAAACCTTCATCTTTAGAAAGTTGGGGTAAATCTAAGTTATCCAGGAACTTCTTAGTTTCCTCTGCCACCTTTTCTCTTTCCCCTGAATTTTCAATGTTATATAGATCACTGTAAAATTGCCGAAAGGCCTTAGCTATTTCTGGTGTGGTTTTAACCAACTTGCCATCTGCTGTTTTTAGTTCAGATATAAAGTTTTCTTCCCTTTCCCCTTTAATGAGGTGTGACATTAATTTATTTCCTTTATCCCCGTGTGCATAGAATCTATACTTGAAATTCTGATATTGTTTGGCGTATTTAATATTGAGATTGTCTAATAATTTTTTCCTCAAGTCCGCTAGCTCCTCTTGATGCTTCAATGCCTTTGAGTGTTTAGATATACTCTCTAGACTAGCAATTTTCCCAAGCAGATCATTCAATATGTTGTTTCTCTTTTTCTTTGTTCTGACCCCCAGCGCTATGAATTCCCCTCTAATGGCCATTTTATGTGATTCCCAGTTATTTGTTTCAGAGGTGTCTATTGGGACGTTCCTAGAGAAATATTGTTCTATCTTGTTCTCTATCCATTTGAAGTCTTCCTCTCTATCTAGTAGTGTTTCATTTAACCTCCATACCCATTCCTTATGTGGGAGGTTTTTAAAACTTAACTCCATTATTACTGGGCTATGATCTGAGATGGTTGCTGGACCAATAATTATCTTATTGACCATATTTAGGTGAGTTTCTGGAATGAAAAAGTAGTCTAGTCTCTGGTAGCAGCGACTTGGGGCTGAATAATGTGTATAGTTCTTTTCTGAAGAATGAAAGGTTCTCCAGGTGTCTATTAGCTTGTATTGCCTTAGAGTTTTATTTACTGTGCTTAATGATTTCCTAGAGTGTGAAGATTTACAGAGGGAGCAGTCCAGTATTGGGTTCACTGCTAGGTTCATGTCCCCCCCTACAATCATTAATCCTTCTGCGTATGTGTTTACTTGTTGCATAGCTTCTTTGAACCACTTTACTTGTCCCTTATTTGGTGCATAAAGTGAGACCAATGTGACTGCGGTGTTGCTGATTTTCCCTACTATTAACAGTATTCTACCTTCCTCATCCCTCCATGTTCTTTCATGAGTAAATGGGACCTTAGATGACAGTAGAATGGACACTCCTCTTGACGCTTGTGTGTGGGCATGATGGTAACTTAATTTGAACCTCCCTTTGGGTATATGGGGAATTTTCCCCTTTTTAAAATGTGTCTCCTGTAAGAAGCATATATCAATTTTATCTCTCTTGAGTAATGTAAATAGCTGCGATCTCTTTTGTGGGGTGTTTAGTCCCCTTACATTATATGTGATGCACTTTACTTTATCCATATTTGCGTTTGAGATATGTAATGAATTTGTTTGAGTGGAGTTTGTGTCTATCTGGTGTTTTTCGAAATTGAATTTGTTCGTCTTGCTGTGCGCATAAAAATGAGTAATTCTTAACTGAGAAAATAAACAGTAGAACTAAGGCTATTCCTAGCCCAGCCTCCTTGTGTCTTTTTGGAGGATAGGGGCAGAATACTGGCTCTGGTGTTATGAGCATCTCCTGATCTGTGTACACAGGTTGTCTCCTGCAAGCTATAGTAGCTTATAAGACCCAACCTTTTAATAGTATGCATAACATAACCCTTTAACCCAATGAATACTTGAGCATATATATCAACCTTTAAATGCTCTAAATACCAGTCTTTTACTCACGTAACCTGTTGGCTTACATGAGTCCATTATTAATAGAGTTCTGTTTCTTTGTAGGACCGGCACTTCAGGAATCTTCGTAGTTCTTCTTCTTTGTCTTTGGGGATTTTGATTTCCCTGGGGTGATCCATTGGTGGATTTTAGGCAATTTCGGAAGTTCCATGTGCTGTGACGTGATCGGGAGCCATGAGGTGATATTCAAAGGATCAATATCCAGGATCTCCCACGCTCTTGCCAGATCTCTCGGGTGTTTAATCGTGCATCTCTTTCCTTCGGTGGTAAAGGTAATCCCAAACGGATACAGCCATTTGAATAGGATCTTTTTCTGGCGCAAACAGTCCGTGAGGGGACGTAATAGCCGTCTCTTGTATAATGTAGTTGGGGCAATGTCCTGGTATATGGCTATTAGAGATCCCTCAAACTCCCACTCACTCTTAGCTCTTGCTGCTTTTAGTATAGCCTCTGTGTCACGGTAACTTAGAAGGCCGCAGACTATATCCCTAGGGGGATCTTCTGGTTTTGGAGGGGGCCTCAGGGAGCGATGAGCTCTTTCAATAATAATATCTTTGGCTCTGTCTTCCGTTAGTATAGCAGAGAAAATTGACAGTACCTTATTGTGCAGCATGTCAGATGGGACGTCCTCTGTAAGACCTTTTATCCTTATATTGCATCTCCTGCTGCGATTCTTCTGGTCTTCTATCATTAGGAGTGCATTATTGATGGCGTCGGTCTGCACCTCACACACGTGTGTCAGAGCCTCACTGTGTTCAATCATCTGATTCTGATGTTCTTCAAGCTGTTCCATGCGGTTACCAATAGATTTCACCTCTGCATGAATTGCTGTCAGCTCTTTCATTACCGGGGAAATAGCTTGGGTTAAAAGCTTCTTGAGGTAAGCCCTAGACAGCGGTGCAGATTCTGCTCTATGTTCTTGCTCCTCCTGACATGCTATGCTGTCTAAGTCCGAGTCTTCTGCTATGTCTGATTCCTGCGCGGGCTCCGGCGCCATCTTGCCTTTCTTGGCCGGTGGCGTGGTATGCTTTTTGCGGAGGAATTTGTCCATTCCGCCTGCGTTTTTTCGCTGCCTCGGTGTCCCCTGGTACTCCGCCAGCTCTTCTCTCTCCGTCCGCACCATTTTATCTTGTATGGGTCGCTATATTTCAGTGGAGCTTATCCTGTGTAGCTGGAGCTCAGCGACGAGCGTCTAGCATGAAGCGCGGTCAGGCTCCGCCCCCCCTTCTCTCTTTGTTTTTTAATTTTCGCTCCTAACTTCATTAGTTCCCCTTTTATGAATACCTTGTGTCCCATCCAGGCTATGAAGGTGTCTGTTTCTGGGGAGAAGTTATTTTTTAGGCATTCTAGGAGTGCAGTTTCTATTAAACATTTGTTGCTGTCTTTAAAAATGATGCTCATGTCAGCTTTCCATATGTAGTTGTAGTGTTTTGCATCAGATATTGTCATAAAGATGGGAGCATGGTCTGACCATTCGATGTTTCCTATTGAAGTTTTTTCTATTCTATCGAGTAGTGAGTGATCTATGGTGAAGATATCAATTCTGGAGTATGTGTTGTGTCTTTGTGAGAAGAATGAGTAATCTCTTTCGGTGGTGTGTTGGATTCTCCAAATATCATGGAGTCCGTTTTTCCAAAGGAGTGAGTGAAGCTCACATGGTTTCTGTTTTGGTGTTGAGGTGGAGTCTAAGTCATGTTGTACTGTGGAGTTAAAATCGCCGCAGATTATTAATGAGCCTTGTTGTAACCTTCTAATTTTTTTGAGTAATTTTGTCATGAAACGATTTTGTCTTTTGTTTGGTGCATATAAGTTAACTATGGTGTACCTGATGTTATTGATAAGGACTGTTGGGATCAATTACCTGTATTTCTATATTAATATGGAGGTGTGACTTAAATGCCATTAGTACTCCTCTTTTTTATTCTTATATTTCGAGAAGATGATGTTGGGATATAGGTT